>NW_028318594.1:0-187500 GCF_062004578.1 Staurois parvus
GGATTTGGTCTTCTTTGACCTTTTGACCTCCAAATGCTTCATCCTCATCAGCCATCTCCTGGAGGACAGCTAGGACCTGTATTAGAGCAGGGATCGACAAATCCCAGGCACCAGGTCGCCATGGTGACTAGAAATTGCCTCCTGGTGCTTGGGTTCACACACTGCCTCCCATTGACTTCAATGGGAAGTCATGCTTGTGCAGAGTGCCTGGTGTTGTTCCCGCCCCCTCTTATACTTTTCTATAGTGGGTGGAGCCTGCTAAGTTCCTCCCTCAGTTATGCTCTCCTTATGCAGGGTGTCTGGCCTTAGCTCCGCCCCTTCCTATACTTTTCTATAGTGGGTGGAGCCTGCTGAGTCCCTCCTACACTTCTGTTCTCCTTGTGCAAGGTGCCTGGTCTTGTCTCTGCCCCCTCTTATACTTTTATATGGTGGGTGGAGCCTGCTAAGTCCCTCCCACAGTTCTGCTCTCCTTGTGCGGAGTGCCTGGTCTTGTCTCCACCCCCTCCTATACTTTTCTGTAGTGGGTGGAGCCTCCTGAGTCCCTCCCACAGTTCTGCTCTCCCTTCTGTGTAGTGCTGGTCTTTTCTCCACCCCCTCCTATACTTTTCTGTAGTGGGTGGAGCCTGATAAGTCCCTCCCACAGTTCTGCTCTCCTTGTGTGTAGTGCTGGTCTTTTCTCCACCCCCTCCTATACTTTTCTGTAATGGGTGTAGCCTGCTGAGCCCCTCCCACAGTTCTGCTCACTTTGTGCAGAGTGCCTGGTCTTGTTCCCGCCCACTTCTATACTTTCTGTAGTGGGTGGGGCCTGCTAAGTCCCTCCCACAGTTCTGCTCTCCTTGTGCAGGGTGCCTGGTCTTGTCTCCGCCCCTCTTATACTTTTCTATAGTGGGTGGAGCCTGATAAGTCCCTCCCACAGTTGTGCTCTGTGCGGGATTCCTGGTCTTGTCTCCACTCCATCTCATACTTTTCTGTAGTGGGTGGAGCCTGCTGAGTCCCTCCCACGGTTCTGCTCCCCTTGTTAGGATTGCTGGTCTTGTCTCCGCCTATCTTATACTTTTCTGTAGTGGGTGGAGCCTGCTGAATCCCTCCCACCGCTCTGCTGTCTGCCAAGTAATGAAGTTCCTGCTACTTTCACAAAGTAATATCTGGCTTCATAAAGGCATCTGGGGCCCCCATAGGGAATTATTATCTCTGGTTATTGAGGAATCATTTACATGAACATTTCTGTGCCGCGGAGTTCAGCTTTAAGTACGACGCCAGGAATACTATTACACAAATCTTCGGCTAATTGTTTCGCCGCCAATAATCCCGATTGGCCCTGTAATCTATTCTGGGCGAACGTTACCCCCCGATAATTAATGCTGCACTCCGGCGATTTATTAGCGGCTCCGGCACAGACAAAGCAGTCGGCTCTGTAATTAAAAAGAAATGAAATGGGAATGCGAGGCGAAGGTTATAAAAGTCTCCGGATCTCCCCAGACTGCCGACTAGATAAAAGAAGACTCCGAGTTCTTTGAGTGCCAAAAATGCAATTTAGTGATAATGCGATTGCCGGGCGCGGGCAGAGCGCGCGATGTAATTATACGGAACGCCGTAACGCCATTAAAAATCAATTCATTCTCGCCTTGTGATTATTTCAGCACAACAGTCCCATTCACACCGGAAAGGATCCGCTCAGCTCAGATGGCTCCCGGGAATACGAATGACCCACAATAAAGTTTTTGTTCGAAATAAAAAAAAAAAAACTTCGCAGCACGGCGCCTGGGAATCGCACGTAAGGCGAACAAAGCGATTCCGGACAATGCACGGTTGTCTATTGCCGGAACGCTGCCAAATGATCAGACGTTACAATGTATCATGACAACAGGGGGGGGTCAATATGAAAGGGGCGGAGGAAGCTTCCGTCGCTGCGAAAACGGGATTAAAAAAAGTTTAATTCAAAATGATTAAATGCAGAAATTAAAAACTTTAGTCTGCTCGGGGCCTGCTCATGCTAGGTGCAGCGGCCGGTGTGCGGGGCAATGGAATTACTGCAGGGTCCATCCGCCACTTCAGCATGCCTTCGGATGAAGCTCGATGAATCGGGGGGGGGGGGGGCAGAGCCGACATTTCTAAGCTGTGCAATGTCAAGATCTGTGACTTACGCAGAAGATGTGAAGCAGCACCGCGCCTTGCTGACGCTCTTTAATGGTGAACAGATCGTCCGGAAACTCGGTAATTGCTGTAGAGAGAAACACAAGGATTTAGTGATCTGCTCCTCCATCACTTACAATATCTGCAACAAAGTAACAAAAATAAACAAAATACAACAATCAAAACATATAGAACAGTAAAAGCAACATGTTGAATAAACTCCATATACCACGGGGGGGGGGGAGTGTCAAACTGGCGACCCTCCAGCTGTTGCCAAACTACAAGTCCCATGAGGCATTGCAGGATGGACAGTTATGAGAGTGGCATGATGGGACTTGTAGTTTCGCAACAGCAGTTTGACAGCCCTGCCATATACGATATCCAACAGTGTCACTGGGAACCCATAGCCCTAAATTTTTATATATATATATATATATATATATATATATATATACAGTTACAAGAAAAAGTATGTGAACCCCTTGGGATTCCGTGGAGTTTTGCATGAATTGGGCATAAAATGTGCTCTGAACGTCATCTAAGTCACAACAATAGAAGAACACAGTCTGCTGAACATAATACTACACAAACATTAGATGTTGCCATGGTTTATTTCCACATAACATGTAAACATTCACAGTGCAGGGAGGAAAAAGTATGTGAACCTTTGGACTTAATAACTGGTTGACCCTCCTTTGGCAGCAATAACCTCAACCAAACGTTTCCTGTAGTTGCAGATCAGACCTGCACAACGATCTGGAGTCATTTTGGACCACTCCTCTTCACAAAACTGTTCCAGTGTAGCAATATTCTTGGGATGTCTGGTGTGAATCGCTCTCTTAAGGTCATGCCACAGCATTTCAATCAGGTTGAGGTCAGGACTCTGACTGGGCCACTCCAGAAGGCGTATTCTGTGCTGTTGCAGCCATTGTTTTGTTGAATTACTTGTATGCATTGTCCTGTTGCATCACCCATCCTCTGCGGAGCTTCAGTTGGCGGACAGATAGTCGTACGTTTTCCTGCAAAATGTCTTGATAAACTCTGGAATTCATTTTCCCATCAATGACAACAATCCGTCCAGGCCCTGAGGCAGCAAAGCAGCCCCAAACCATGATGCTCCCTCCGCCATGTTTCACAGTGGGGATGAGGTTTTGATGTTGGTGTGCTGTGCCTTTTTTTCTCCACACATAGTGTTGTGTGTTCTTCCCAAACAACTCAGTCTTGGTTTCATCTGTCCACAGTATATTTTGCCAGTAGTGCTGTGGAACATCCAGGTGCTCTTTTACAAACTTCAAACGTGCTGCAATCTTCTTTTTGGACAGCAATGGCTTCCTCCGTGGTGTCCTCCCATGTACTCCATTCTTCTTTAATGTTTTCCTTATTGTAGATGTGTCAACAAAAATGTTAGCATGTGCCAGAGATTTCTGTAGGTCTTTAGCTGACACTCTGGGATTCTTCTTTACCTCATGCAGCATTCTGCGCTGTGCTCTTGCAGTCATTTTTACAGGACGACCGCGCCTAGGGAGAGTAGCAACAGTGCTAAACTTTCTCCATTTGTAGACAGTCTGTCTTACCGTGGACACATGAACATCAAGGCTCAAGGAGATACTTTTGTAACCCTTTCCAGCTTCATGCAAGTCAACAATTCTTGATGGTAGGTCTTCTGAGAGCTCTTTTCTGCGAGGCATGGTTCACATCAGACAGGGCTTCTTGAAACCAGTAAACCCAAAACAGGTGTGTGTTTTTTAAGGGCAGGACAGCTGTCAGCAACACATCCAATATCATCACACTGATTGGAGTCAAGGTTGGCTCACTCCTGGCTCCAATTAGCTCTGGGAGAAGTCATTAAGCTAGGGCCTCACATACTTTTTCCTCCCTGCACTGTGAATGTTTACATGTTATGTGCAATTAAACCATGGCAACATCTAATGTTTGTGTAGTATTATGTTCAGCAGACTGTGTTCTTCTATTGTTGTGACTTAGATGACGTTCAGAGCACATTTTATGCCCAATTCATGCAAAACTCCACGGAATCCCAAGGGGTTCACATACTTTTTCTTGTAACTGTATATATATGATTGTGATCAGCAGTTTTAACAATTTGTGCTAGGGCTCATTCACGCTAGTGCTTGAGGGGTGGTAAAACCCCCATTTAAGCTGCGTTTTACCACCCCCAAACTGCTCCCTCTTTAGAGGCAGCGGCCTGGGTTGAACACATGCCACAACCACGATGATCTGCTTCTTGGCCACGGTAGGAATTATACCCCCTGTTGCTCAACTGAATGGAGACACTCTGCAAGCCCCCCGCAAATGCGTGCAGACGTGGCGCACTAACGCAGGGTTTAGGCAGTGAGGAGATGATACAACGTTTCCTTACTGCCCGTCCAATGATCTCTGAAGAGCGATCTGTGTGTTGAGGCTCACTGCATTAGAAAGCCCATTCATTTTCCCGCACCTCACCGCACAGAACACGGTTTCCTTGTGTCGCTATGGTTATTTCAGTGTTTTTCATAGTATACATATATGGAATGATCCGTAGTTTTGGGTAGATGCCGAGATTTCTTTGAAGATTTCTGTACGACCTCCAACCCGTACAAGACTGCTGTACAAGTCAGAGACGTCATGAAGCGAAACCTTGGGGGCTCGTCCGGGATCACACCAATTTTCAACACATGAACAGCTGTCTCGTGGTGTCATTCGCAAAAAAAAAGTGCCACAGCACACCAACACACATAACATGTGATAACGTGTTGCAGTAAAACACGTGTTTACTAGCAACAACCTTGATACTGATCTAAGGTCATCAGGGGTCTAAGGACATCACTCCTGGATGTAAAGGGGGGGGGGCTTTTATAGGGACTTCTAGATGTAAGGGGGACTCTGCCCCAAAAAGAGGGGGGAAACGCCCTTTTTTTTCTCTTTGTTCTTATGCAGAACTGCCCAAACTCTGAGGAGAGCAGCCATCAGGGTTACAGCCATGCATCTATTTAATTATGGACTATGGACTCTACAGACTAGGGGTCTCCACACTTTTCAAACATAGGGTCAGTTTATTGTTCTTCACACTTTAGGAGGACCAGGTTGTGGCCAGTGGAAGTAGAAAATTTCCCGAGCCCAGCACCAATGAAAATGAACATGGCCTCAGGGTTGGTGGTCAGTAGGAGGAAGAGTAGTGCCCCGTCATTGGTATCAGTGGGAGGAATAGTGCCCCATCATTGGTGTCAGTGGGAGGAATAGTGCCCCATCATTGGTGTCAGTGGGAGGAATAGTGCCCCATCATTGGTGTCAGTGGGAGGAATAGTGCCCCATCATTGGTATCAATGGGAGGAATAGTGCCCCATCATTGGTATCAGTGGGAGGAATAGTGTCCCATCATTGGTGTCAGTGGGAGGAATAGTGCCCCATCATTGGTATCAGTGGGAGGAATAGTGCCCCATCATTGGTATCAGGGGGAGGAATAGTGCTCCATCATTGGTGTCAGTGGGAGGAATAGTGCCACATCATTGGTATCAGTGGGAGGAATAGTGCCCCATCATTGGTATCAGTGGGAGGAATAGTGCACCATCATTGGTATCAGTGGAAGGAATAGTGCCCCATCATTGGTGTCAGTGGAAGGAATAGTGCCACATCATTGGTATCAGTGGAAGGAATAGTGCCCCATCATTGGTGTCAGTGGGAGGAATAGTGCCCCATCATTGGTATCAGTGGAAGGAATAGTGCCCCATCATTGGTGTCAGTGGAAGGAATAGTGCCACATCATTGGTATCAGTGGAAGGAATAGTGCCCCATCATTGGTATCAGTGGGAGGAATAGTGCCCCATCATTGGTATGTGTAGGAGGAGTAGTGCCCCATCATTGGTGTCAGTGGGAGGAATAGTGCCCCATCATTGGTATCAGTGGGAGGAATAGTGCCCCGTCATTGGTATCAGTGGGAGGAATAGTGCCCCATCATTGGTATCAGTGGGAGGAATAGTGCCCCGTCATTGGTGTCAGTGGGAGGAATAGTGCCCCATCATTGGTGTCAGTGGGAGGAATAGTGCCCCATCATTGGTGTCAGTGGGAGGAATAGTGCCCCATCATTGGTGTCAGTGGGAGGAATAGTGCCCCATCATTGGTATCAATGGGAGGAATAGTGCCCCATCATTGGTATCAGTGGGAGGAATAGTGTCCCATCATTGGTGTCAGTGGGAGGAATAGTGCCCCATCATTGGTATCAGTGGGAGGAATAGTGCACCATCATTGGTATCAGTGGAAGGAATAGTGCCCCATCATTGGTGTCAGTGGAAGGAATAGTGCCACATCATTGGTATCAGTGGAAGGAATAGTGCCCCATCATTGGTGTCAGTGGGAGGAATAGTGCCCCATCATTGGTATCAGTGGAAGGAATAGTGCCCCATCATTGGTGTCAGTGGAAGGAATAGTGCCCCATCATTGGTATCAGTGGGAGGAATAGTGCCCCATCATTGGTATGTGTAGGAGGAGTAGTGCCCCATCATTGGTTTCAGTGGGAGGAATAGTGCCTCATCATTGGTATCAGTGGGAGGAATAGGGCCCCATCATTGGTGTCAGTGGGAGGAATAGTGCCCCATCATTGGTGTCAGTAGGAGGAATAGTGCCCCATCATTGGTATCAGTGGGAGGAATAGTGTCCCATCATTGGTATCAGTGGGAGGAATAGTGCCCCATCATTGGTGTCAGTGGAAGGAATAGTGCCCCATCATTGGTGTCAGTGGGAGGAATAGTGCCCCATCATTGGTGTCAGTGGAAGGAATAGTGCCCCATCATTGGTGTCAGCGGGAGGAATAGTGCCCCGTCATTGGTGTCAGTGAGAGGAATAGTGCCCCATCATTGGTGTCAGTGGGAGGAATAGTGCCCCATCATTGGTGTCAGTGGAAGGAATAGTGCCCCATCATTGGTATCAGTGGGAGGAATAGTGCCCCATCATTGATATCAGTGGGAGGAATAGTGCCCCATCATTGGTGTCAGTGGGAGGAATAGTGCCCATCATTGGTGTCAGTGGGAGGAATAGTGTCCCATCATTGGTGTCAGCGGGAGGAATAGTGCCCCATCATTGGTGTCAGTGGGAGGTATAGTGCCCCATCATTGGTGTCAGTGGGAGGAATAGTGCCCCTCGGGCCGCAGTTTGATGACCCCTGCTATAGACTCTCTGAATACTTGTCCAGTCCCAGTATCATTGCTGCATATTATATGTTTGTGGGTATTTGAACCTCTGTGCGCCAGTCACCATTCCCATTATTGGACTCCGATGGGCACTCCTGGATGTAAGGGGGACTCTGATGGGCACTCCTGGATGTAAGGGGGACTCTGATGGGCACTCCTGGATGTAAGGGGGACTCTGATGGGCACTCCTGGATGTAAGGGGGACTCTGATGGGCTAATATGTGTATGTGTGAATGTGAGTTAGGGACCTTAGTTTGTACGCCCCTTGAGGATCAGGGACCTTAGATTGTACGCCCCTTGAGGGTTAGGGACCTTAGATTGTACGCTCCTTGAGGGTTAGGGACCTTAGATTGTACCCCCCTTGAGGGTTAGGGACCTTAGATTGTACACCCCTTGAGGGTTAGGGACCTTAGATTGTACGCCCCTTGAGGGTTAGGGACCTTAGACTGTACACCCCTTGAGGGTTAGGGACCTTAGATTGTACGCCCCTTGAGGGTTAGGGACCTTAGATTGTACGCCCCTTGAGGGTTAGGGACCTTAGATTGTACCCCCCTTGAGGGTTAGGGACCTTAGATTGTACACCCCTTAAGGGTTAGGGACCTTAGATTGTACGCCCCTTGAGGGTTAGGGACCTTAGATTGTACGCCCCTTGAGGGTTAGGGACCTTAGATTGTACACCCCTTGAGGGTCAGGGACCTTAGACTGTACACCCCTTGAGGGTTAGGGACCTTAGATTGTACGCCCCTTGAGGGTTAGGGACCTTAGATTGTACGCCCCTTGAGGGTCAGGGACCTTAGACTGTACACCCCTTGAGGGTTAGGGACCTTAGATTGTACACCCCTTGAGGGTTAGGGACCTTAGATTGTACGCCCCTTGAGGGTTAGGGACCTTAGATTGTACACCCCTTGAGGGTTAGGGACCTTAGATTGTACACCCCTTGAGGGTCAGGGACCTTAGATTGTACACCCCTTGAGGGTCAGGGACCTTAGATTGTACGCCCCTTGAGGGTTAGGGACCTTAGATTGTACGCCCCTTGAGGGTTAGGGACCTTAGATTGTATGCCCCTTGAGGGTTAGGGACCTTAGACTGTATGCCCCTTGAGGGTTAGGGACCTTAGATTGTACGCCCCTTGAGGGTTAGGGACCTTAGATTGTACGCCCCATGAGGGTTAGGGACCTTAGACTGTACGCTCCTCGGGGGCGGGGACTGATGTGAATGTACAATATATATGTAAGGCGCAGCGTAAACTGACGGCGTGATATAAGTACTTGTAATACATAAATTCGATGCAGAATGAATACTGGTCCAGATTTCATATTCGGGCTCTGCCCCCCCCTTTCCCGCACTGAACCTCACATGATGTGATCCGTGTATTCCCCGGCAGTGTGGATAGGATGGATTGTATCTGTCAGTTCTTCGCTTTAACAAGCTGCTGGAATTTTCGCTCATTACCGCCAACACTGTGCGCGGGGCTGACAGAACAAGGCGATGAGATCCCCGGAGACGGAGGAGGGTGTCATCGCCCCTCCAAGACCTCTCCGCTACCTGCCAGCAAATAATAACCTACAACAACCGCTACAAATCATACCACCTGCCTCGCAAAACGCACCGCGCTATATTGGGAGCGTTCTTAAAGAGCCCGGCCGCCCACAACTAACATTTTCGGTTTGGCTTGACCGTCCGCGGGTCAGCTGAGCCCACATATTCCCCCCCACCCCCGCCCCATGGGTCATATATTTTTTTCGACGCCGCTTTGATGTGAGTTTCATTAACAATAAATGGCAATGCGAGCGTGACGTGTTTTTGGTGCGCTCCGTAAACGCGCAATTTTGTACGCTCAGGCGTGAACGGGGGTGAGTTTGCACCTATGCGGCGTGTTTTACCATGCGTATCCACGCTCCGCCCCACGCGCAATTTTGTGCACCTTTATGAGACGCTCAGGCGTGAACGGGGGTGGGTTTGCACCTATGCGGCGGGTTTTTACGCACGTTGCATTTGCCATGCGTATCCACGCTCCGCCCCTAATGTTGCATTCACATCGAGGTGTTTTGAGAAGGTGTGCAAAATTGCACCACGATACTGGGCATTTGGTTACGCATTTTTCACCAGCACACACGCGCCAAAGTAGCCTTTTTTCGTAAACGCACAATTTTGTGCACCTTTATGAGACGCTCAGGCATGAACAGGGGTGGGTTTGCACCTATGCGGTGGGTTTTCGCACGTTGCATTTGCCATGCATATCCACGCTCCGCCCCTAATGATGCATTCACACCGAGGTGTTTCAAGAAGGTGTGCAAAATTGCACCACGTTACTGAGCGTTTGAGTATGCATTTTTCACCATACGCGCCAAAGTAGACTTTTTTTGTAAACGCACAATTTTGTGCACCTTTAGGAGATGCTCAGGCGTGAAAGGGGTGGGTTTGTACCTATGCAGCGTGTTTTACGCACATTGCATTTGCCATGCGCATCCACACTCCGCCCCTAATGTTGCATTCACACCGAGGTGTTTCAAGAAGGTGTGCAAAATTGCACCATGATACTGAGCATTTGCATATGCATTTTTTGCCATACGCGCCAAAGTAGCCTCTTTTCGTAAACGCAAAATTGTGTGCACCTTTAGGAGGCGCTCAGGTGTGAATGGGGGTGGGCTTGCACCTACGCGGCATGTTTTACGCACGTTGCATTTGCCATGCGCATCCATGCTCCGCCCCTAACATTGCATTCACACCGAGGTGTTTCAAAAATGCGTGCAAAATTGGACCACGTTACTGAGCGTTTGGTTACGCATTTTTCACCATATGCGCCAAAGTAGCCTTTTTTTGTAAACGCGCAATTTTGTGCACATTTATGAGACGCTCAGGCATGAACGGGGGTGGGTTTGCACCTATGCAGCAGGTTTTACGCACGTTGCATTTGCCAGGCGCATCCACACTTCGCCCCTAATGTTGCATTCATACCGAGGTGTTTTGAGAATGCGTGCAAAATTGCACCACGATACTGAACGTTTGCGTATGCATTTTTTGCCATACGCGCCAAAGTAGCCTTTTTTCGTAAACGCACAATTTTGTGCACCTTTAGGAGATGCTCAGGCGTGAACCGGGGGGGGGGGGGGTTGTACCTACTCAGCGTGTTTTACGCACGTTGCATTTGCTAGGCGCATCAGTGCTCCGCCCCTAATGTTGCATTCACATCAAGGTGTTTCGAGAATGCGTGCAAAGTTGCACCACGTTACTGAGCGTTTGCGTATACATTTTTCCCCAGCCCACGCGCGCCAAAGTAGCCTTTGTTTCGTATTAGGCATCCTGCGTTTTGACACATTTGCTGAGCGCTTTGCCCCGTGGAAACACGAGCATCTTTGGGGTGCCATAGACAACACTGTAACACTGAGAGACAGAATACAACAACAAATTCAGCAGAAATGCGTCTAACAAATGATGACTGATTTGCATGTTCATGAGGGAAAGAAGGATTTGATCCCCATCATTCAGCAGGATTTCTGGCTCCCAGGTGTCTCTCATACAGGTAACAAGCTGAGATTAGAAGCAGTCTCTTAAAGGGAGTGCTGCTAATCTCATTGTGTTACCTGTATAAAAGACACCTGTCCACAGGAGCAATCAAACCATCAGATTCCAAACTCTCCACCATGGCAAAGACCAAAGAGCTGTCCAAGGATGTCAGGGACAAGATGGTAGACCTACACAAGGCTGGACTGGGCTACCAAACTATGGCCAAGCAGCTTGGTGAGAAGGTGACAACAGTTGGTGCAATCATTCACAAATGGAAGAAACACAAAACAAGTGTCAGTCTCCCTAGGTCTGGTGCACCATGCAAGATCTCACCTCGTGGAGTGTCAATGATCATGAGAACAGTGAGGAATCATCTCGGAACTACACGTGAGGATCTTGTCAATGATCTCCAGGCAGCTGGGACCACAGTCACCAAGAAAACAATTGATAACACACTACGCCGACAAGGACTGAAATCCTGCAGTGCCCGCAAGGTCCCTCTGCTCAAGAAAGCACATGTCCAGGCCCGTCTGAAGTCTGCCACTGAACATCTGAATGATGCAGAGGAGGACTGGTGGGAAGTGTTGTGGTCAGAGGAGACCAAAATCCAGCTCTTTGGCATCAACTCACCATGTTTGGAGGAGGAGGAATGCTGCCTATGACCCCAAGAACACCATCCCAACTGTGAGACATAGTGGTGGAAACATTCTGCTTTGGGGGTGTTTTTCTGCTAAGGGGACAGGACAACTGCACTGCATCAAAGGGACGATGGACGGGGCAATGTACCCTCAAATCTTGGGTGAGAACCTTCTTCCCTAAGCCAGGGCATTGAAAATGGGACATGGATGGGTGTTCCAGCATGACAATGACCCAAAACACACGGCCAAGGCAACAAAGGAGCGGCTCAAGAAGAAGCACATTAAGGTCCTGGAGTGGCCTAGCCAGTCTCCAGACCTTAATCCGATTGAAAATCTGTGGAGGGAGCTGGAAGTTCGAGTTGCCAAACGTCAGCCACCAAACCTTAATGACTTGGAGAGGATCTGCCAAGAGGAGTGGGCCAAAATCCCTCCTGAGATGTGTGTGAACCTGGGGGCCAACTCCAGGAAACGTCTGACCTCTGTGATTGCCAACAAGGGATTTGCCACTAAGTACTAAGTCATGTTTTGTGAAGGGGATCAATTGTTACCACTAGAGATGAGCGAATCGAACCAGGCGAACCGGAATTCGATACGAATTTCAGGAAAAATTTGATTCGCGTCGAATCCGAATATTTGCCTACTTCGGGTGCGCGAATCGGATTTTTCCCGATCAGCCGGCAAAAGTGTCCCTGCAGAGAGCTCCGCTATTTCTGACAGTTCTCTGACAGAAGGAACACATGTTTAGCGGTTGAAACATTGTATCTATTAGTTTCCATTTAGGATACAGATGTTTCAACCGCTGTACATGTGAAGAAGCTGTCAGAGAACTGTCAGAAATAGAGGAGCTCTGCACATACACTTTTTGCCGGCTTGGAATTAATCTTATTTTCATCCTACTTCTTCTTCTTCTTCTTCATCCTCATCCTCAGAAGAAGAAGAAGAGGATGAGGATGAAGAAGAAGAAGTAGGATGAAAATAAGAATAATTCCAAGCCGGCAAAAAGTGTATCTGCAGAATGTCATTTATGGAAACAAATAGATACAATGTTTCAACCGCTGTATGGAGTGAATGTCACAGAACTGTCAGAAATAGACAGAAACTGTCACAGAACTGTCCTTCTTCTCATCCTTCTCCTTCTTCTCATCCTTCTTCTCATCCTTCTCCTTCTCCTTCTTCTCATCCTTCTCCTTCTCCTTCTTCTCATCCTTCTCCTTCTCCTCCTTCTCCTTCTCCTTCTTCTCATCCTTCTCCTTCTTCTCATCCTTCTTCTCATCCTTCTCCTTCTTCTCATCCTTCTCCTTCTTCTCATCCTTCTCCTTCTCCTTCTTCTCATCCTTCTCCTTCTTCTCATCCTTCTCCTTCTCCTTCTTCTCCTTCCTCATCTCCAAGGGCATTTAAATTAAAGGTACAGTGTTCTGCACTAATTTAAAGGCTCTCTGAAGCCTAGAAACCCTTTTTATAAGTTAACTTCGTAGCGAATTAATTCGCATTGAATCGAATTTCTTCCTGGAAATCGCCAAATCAGCCGAATCGAATTTTTGAAAAATTCGCTCATCTCTAGTTACCACTTGTTCTCTTGGTGACTGTGGTCCCAGCTGCCTGGAGATCATTGACAAGATCCTCACGTGTAGTTCTGGGATGATTCCTCACTGTTCTCATGATCATTGACACTCCACGAGGTGAGATCTTGCATGGTGCACCAGACCTAGGGAGACTGACACTTGTTTTGTGTTTCTTCCATTTGTGAATGATTGCACCAACTGTTGTCACCTTCTCACCAAGCTGCTTGGCCATAGTTTGGTAGCCCAGTCCAGCCTTGTGTAGGTCTACCATCTTGTCCCTGACATCCTTGGACAGCTCTTTGGTCTTTGCCATGGTGGAGAGTTTGGAATCTGATGGTTTGATGGCTCCTGTGGACAGGTGTCTTTTATACAGGTAACGCAATGAGATTAGCAGTACTCCCTTTAAGAGACTGCTTCTAATCTCAGCTTGTTATCTGTATGAGAGACACCTGGGAGCCAGAAATCCTGCTGAATGATAGGGGATCAAATCCTTCTTTCCCTCATGAACATGCAGATCAGTCATCATTTGTTAGACGCATTTCTGCTGAATTTGTTGTTGTATTCTGTCTCTCAGTGTTACACCGAACATTCCATTGTTAGACCGATCATTTCTGTGTGAGGGGCGAACATTCCATTGTTAGACCGATCATTTGTGCGTGAGGGGCGAACATTCCATTGTTAGACCGATCATTTGTGCGTGAGGGGCGAACATTCCATTGTTAGACCGATCATTTGTGCGTGAGGGGCGAACATTCCATTGTTAGACCGATCATTTCTGTGTGAGGGGCGAACATTCAGCATCAGCAGGGGAGCAAATACGCATTTCCATCACTGTATATTTGGAGTTCCTTTTGAAGTTTCCTCTGAGAATGAGTCCCTTTATATAGGAGTTAGATTCCTCTTTTAAGGGATTCACTTTCATGTGTCACTTGGTTTGTTTTTTTTTTGGCTGATTTCTAGCCACTGATCCCAATTAGGGATTTGGGTTGTTTGTTTGTCCGTTTATAATTTGTGCGTTCACCAATCGGGACCACATATTTTCACGTTTCTTGTCACTTGGAAGATCCCAGAGAGGATCAGATCACTTTGTATTTGTCAGAGTTTATGAATTTCTTTCACGTTGGGTTGTATTATATTTCTGTAGCAGCGCTGCACCACTAGATTTATATTCGATGCCTCGGTGCCGTTCACAACCATTGGCACCGCAACGCATGCAGTAACGCACATTCTGCGTCCAATAGGCATCGGCGTATTAGGAATGACCGGCTCGGTTTGGTTCGGTGATTGATACTGAACCAGCAGGCAGGCATCTAACATCGTCTGAATGTAGATGGCCCCCTATCTGGCAGGGGCGGTACTGCGGGGGGGGGGGGGGGGTCAGTGTGAGATCCAGCGGATCCGGCACTCCGAAGGGGTTAATTCCGTGTCCCGGATTAGTTTGGGGTTGCGTTAGGAGAGCGTCAGGGTCAGGAATTAGGGGGTTTAGTTTCACATGAGGATTAAGGAGCCTGTCAGGATAGACATCTGGGAACTGCCATGGTGAAGGTGCGGCCTGTCATCCTAATCCTTCACTTCAGTGACCTGGGACCGGCTTATGTATTCCAGGGGGGGTCACATCACCTACGGGGGCACTCCGCTCACAGCTCACTGCTTAGTAGATGCTAAAGGGTTAAACCAGCTGAGGGGCGCTAATATCTCTCGGGATTCCAGAACTTTATTGGTGAGATCTCTGTGCTGAGCTCTCGGGTCTGTACACCCGCTGTGCCCTTTATGAGGGGTTCCCACCATCCCTGTGCTGAGCTCTCGGGTCTGTACACCCGCTGTGCCCTTTATGAGGGGTTCCCACCATCCCTGTGCTGAGCTCTCGGGTCTGTACACCTGCTGTGCCCTTTATGAGGGGTTCCCACCATCCCTGTGCTGAGCTCTCGGGTCTGTACACCCGCTGTGCCCTTTATGAGGGGTTCCCACCATCCCTGTGCTGAGCTCTCAGGTCTGTACACCCGCTGTGCCCTTTATGAGGGGTTCCCACCATCCCTGTGCTGAGCTCTCGGGTCTGTACACCTGCTGTGCCCTTTATGAGGGGTTCCCACCATCCCTGTGCTGAGCTCTCAGGTCTGTACACCCGCTGTGTCCTTTATGAGGGGTTCCCACCATCCCTGTGCTGAGCTATCAGGTCTGTACACCCGCTGTGTCCTTTATGAGGGGTTCCCGCCATCCCTGTGCTGAGTTCCGGGGTCTGTACACCCGCTGTGTCCTTTATGAGGGGTTCCCGCCATCCCTGTGCTGAGCTCTCAGGTCTGTATGCCTGCCGTGCCCTTTATGAGGGGTTCCCACCATCCCTGTGCTGAGTTCCGGGGTCTGTACACCCGCTGTGCCCTTTATGAGGGGTTTCCACCATCCCTGTGCTGAGCTCTCAGGTCTGTACGCCCGCTGTGCTCATTATGAGGGGTTCCCACCATCCCTGTGCTGAGCTCTCAGGTCTGTACGCCTGCTGTGCCCTTTATGAGGGGTTTCCACCATCCCTGTGCTGAGCTCTCAGGTCTGTACGCCCGCTGTGCCCATTATGAGGGGTTCCCACCATCCCTGTGCTGAGCTCTCAGGTCTGTACGCCCGCTGTGCCCATTATGAGGGGTTCCCACCATCCCTGTGCTGAGCTCTTGGGACTGTACACCTGCTGTGCCCATTATGAGGGGTTTCCCCCCATCCCTGTGCTGAGCTCTCAGGTCTGTACACCCGCTGTGCCCATTATGAAGGGTTCCCACCATCCCTGTGCTGAGCTCTCGGGTCTATACACTTGCTGTGCCCATTATGAGGGGTTCCCACCATCCCTGTGCTGAGCTCTTGGGTCTGTACACCTGCTGTGCCCATTATGAGGGGTTTCCCCCCATCCCTGTGCTGAGCTCTCAGGTCTGTACGCCTGCTGTGCCCTTTATGAGGGGTTCCCCCCATCCCTGTGCTGAGTTCCGGGATCTGTACACCCGCTGTGTCCTTTATGAGGGGTTCCCGCCATCCCTGTGCTGAGCTCTCAGGTCTGTACACCCGCTGTGCCCTTTATGAGGGGTTTCCACCATCCCTGTGCTGAGCTCTCATGTCTGTACGCCCGCTTTGCCCATTATGAGGGGTTCCCACCATCCCTGGGCTGAGCTCTCAGGTCTGTACGCCCGCTGTGCCCATTATGAGGGGTTTCCCCCCATCCCTGTGCTGAGCTCTCGGATCTGTACACCTGCTGTGCCCATTATGAGGGGTTTCCCCCCATCCCTGTGCTGAGCTCTCGGATCTGTACACTTGCTGTGCCCATTATGAGGGGTTTCCCCCCATCCCTGTGCTGAGCTCTCGGGTCTGTACACTTGCTGTGCCCATTATGAGGGGTTCCCACCATCCCTGTGCTGAGCTCTCGGGTCTGTACACCTGCTGTGCCCATTATGAGGGGTTCCCACCATCCCTGTGCTGAGCTCTCGGGTCTGTACACCTGCTGTGCCCTTTATATACATTGATTTCAAGTACAACCTTGGTGGAAACCAAAAGAACATCCACTCCACTGGAACGTGAAAAGGCGAAATAGATGAACAATAATCCAAGGCGCTTGAGGGTTCCTGATGACCTTGACTTGGGATTAGCCAGCCTAGACGTCAAACCATTGTAGGGAAAATGGCAGTTGCTTTAGGCATGGTGGTACTGGCAAGGTTTTTATTAGACATCACAGCCAATAATCAGGTTAAAAACACAAAGAATCCATAATCGCATGGGATAGTCACCAGAGTGGCAGAAGGAACGACCAGATGTGTCGCTCGTGTAGCGGTGATCCCCATATTCATCAGTGTGGCAATACGGCTGTACGGAGGAAGAGTCTGGGTGTGTCGCTCGTGTAGCGATGATCCCCTGTGGATGGAACCGGTGTAGGCGTCCTGGGCTGGCAATTGCGCACACCGGAAAAGACACGCCGGATGCAACCAATGCCCGTATCCAGGGACGCTGGAGGAAGCTGCACTGGAATCGGCCTCCAGAGCCTACATCATAGATCCAAGATGGCGGGGACGTTACTATGACAATGCGTTTTGCGCGCATGGGCTTTTTCAAGTCATGTGATCCGGAGCTGATGTCTCCATAATTTAAAGGCCGAGGTGGGCCCCAAAAAGAATGAATTGGATGGCCAAAGAAGGGAATTGGATGGCCAAAGAGGAGAATTGAATGTCAAAAGAGGAAAATTGGATGGCCAAAGAGGAAAATTGGACCTTGAAAGAGGAAAATTGGATGTCCAAAGAGGAGAATTGGATATTCAAAGAGGAAAATTGGATGTCCAAAGAGGAAATTTGGATGTCCAAAGAGGAGAATTGGATGTCCAAAGAGGAAAATTAGATGGCCAAAGAGGAAAATTGGATGTCCAGAGAGGAAAAGTGGATGTCCAAAGAGGAGAGCTGGATGTGCAAAGAAGAAAAGTAAATGTCCAAAGGGGAAAATTGGATGTCCAAAGACGAAAACTGGATGGCCAAAGAGGAGAATTGGATGTCCAAAGAGGAGAATTGGATGTCCAAAGAGGAGAATTGGATGGCCAAAAAGGAAAATTGGATGTCCAGAGAGGAGAACTGGATGTTCAAAGAGGAAAATTGGATGTCCAAAGAGGAAACTTGGATGGCCAAAGAGGAGATTTGGATGGCCAAAGAGGAGAATTGGATGTCCAAAGAGGAAAATTGGATGTCCAGAGAGAAGAGTTGGATGGCTGAAAAGGTAAATTGGATGTCCAAAGAGGAGAGTTGGATGTCCAAAGAGGAAAAGTGAATGTCCAAAGAGGAGAATTGGATGCCCAAAAAAGACGAATTGGATGTCCAAAGAGGAGAATTGGATGTCCAAAAAAGACGAATTGGATGTCCAAAGAGGAGAATTGGATGGCCAAAAAGAAGATATGAACCAACCTTGTTGGTGCATTTAGCAACCTAAGATGCAGGACCGCTCCTGGGAGAGGCTGAACCCAGACGGACTCCGGTCGGCAGGTAAGGACTTATCGCAACATCATGGTCTTGCCGGTGCAGATCTTGAGGACAAAAAGTAGAAGTATTGTTTGTCTTGATCCCTAAAAAAAGAATACAGAAAAAAGATGGAATGGAGTCGCTCCCATGAATGAACCCCCGCCTCCTCAGCACCACCCGCACTGGAGATCCCAATTGTAGGGTTCCAGAGCTCTTGGACCCCGTTCACATAAAGGCAATTCGGAGATGTGAGCAGAATTCCTACGATTCCAAATTGCGCCAAAAAAGGCATCTTGAAAGGCACCTCAAACATGGTACGATTTTACCTGCCAACAAAACAATCGCAGCAACAAGCGAGCGTATAATCTCTTCTGGCTTGGGGTCCAAAATTTGGTCCCTCAGCTTCTTTAGAGCGACGATCAGCACGACACACATTTTGCGCAATTTAAATCGGCACATTCCCACTAAGCAATAGGTGAACGGGGGCCTCAATCGAATTTTCCAAGCAATGCAAAAGAAACCCACCAGAGGTTCTAACCCCCTCGCTACTCCATCCAAAACTAGAAAGCCAGGTATTCGCTTTGGATCCATTTTAAAGTGAAATGAGCGAATTACTTTCTTGAGAGGAAGTATTAACCACCTCCCATCCGAGCGTTGTATATAAATGGCCGGACGGTGGCAGTGCAGGGGAGGGTGGCTGTTTATAAACGTCCTCCCCACCCCTTGCTTGTGCGTACTCCCAGGGAGCGTGCAGCACTGCGATCCGGTGCCTGCTTTGTCCTCCGGACACAGTGGAACACCAATCGTCGTACGGGACCCCTGTGTGAGGTCCCGATCATGTGATCACTGATTGGCCAATCAGTGATCACATGCAGAGTAGTAAGCAATGATGTCACTTCTGAGATCATTGCTTACTACGTGTGAAATCTGTGAATGATCACAGAGGTCACATGGTACAGGGCTATTCACAACAGCCTTGTACCATGTGACAAGCTGTGACCAATCACAGCTCACACTATAGTTCTCAATGGCTGCAAGAATGCAGCCAGAGAGAAGGAGAAATGATTGCTTTTACAGCCTTTATTAGCGTAAAAGCAATCAGTGTAAAAAAAATAAATAAATCTTCATCACCCCCCACAAATAGTACAGTGTCACCATGGTGACACTGTACTGCTAGGGTGACTATGGAAAAAAACATAAATAATAATATAAAAAATGTTTAAAAATTCTAATTTTTGGTTATAAACTAATTTGGGTTATTTTTTTTTTACTAAAAAGATAACTGAATAGATTTTGGCCAAGATTTATGAAGAAAGATTATTTATTTGCAAAATTTTATAAGAAAAACACTTTTTTTCCAAATTTTTGGATGTTTTCATTTATACAGCAAAAAAAAATAAAAATCCCAGTGGTGAATAAATACCACCAAAATAAAGCTTTATCTGTCGCAAACAATTATAAAAAATTCATATGGGTGCAGTGTTGCATGACCGCGCAATTGTCATTCAAAGTGTGATAGCGCTGAAAGCTGAACATTGGCCTGGACTGGAAGGGGGTGAAAGTGTCCGGACTGGAAGGGGGGGAAAGTGTCCGGACTGGAAGGGGGGGAAAGTGTCCGGACTGGAAGGGGGGGAAAGTGTCCGGACTGGAAGGGGGGGAAAGTGTCCGGACTGGAAGGGGGGGAAAGTGTCCGGACTGGAAGGGGGTGAAAGTGTCCGGACTGGAAGGGGGGGAAAGTGTCCGGACTGGAAGGGGGGGAAAGTGTCCGGACTGGAAGGGGGTGAAAGTGTCCGGACTGGAAGGGGGTGAAAGTGTCCGGACTGGAAGGGGGGGAAAGTGTCCGGACTGGAAGGGGGGGAAAGTGTCCGGACTGGAAGGGGGGGAAAGTGTCCGGACTGGAAGGGGGGGAAAGTGCCCGGACTGGAAGGGGGTGAAAGTATCCGGACTGGAAGGGGGGGAAAGTGTCCGGACTGGAAGGGGGGGAAAGTGTCCGGACTGGAAGGGGGGGGAAAGTGTCCGGACTGGAAGGAGGGGGAAAGTGTCCGGACTGGAAGGGGGGGGAAAGTGTCCGGACTGGAAGGGGGGGGAAAGTGTCCGGACTGGAAGGGGGGGAAAGTGTCTGGACTGGAAGGGGGGAAAGTGTCCGGACTGGAAGGGGGGGGGAAGTGTCCGGACTGGAAGGGGATGAAAGTATTCGGACTGGAAGGGGGGGGGAAGTGTCTGGACTGGAAGGGGGGGAAGTGTCCGGACTGGAAGGGGATGAAAGTATTCGGACTGGAAGGGGGGGGGAAGTGTCTGGACTGGAAGGGGGGGGGGAAGTGTCTGGACTGGAAGTGGTTAATTATTTGTAACTTTTTATTGATCGTCTTCCTTTTCTTTTTTCCTCTGTAATTCGTTGGGGAAGAAAAGCGTCGCTCAGACATTCCAGCAGAAGAAAAGGTCTTGCGGCCATGTTAGTGAGAGGCGGCGATGGCGCGCTAATTACGGCTGAGCGCTCCTCCCACGTGTACAAAATTGAACGCTCGGGAGCGGCGACACGCGGGGATAACAAATCCGCCTTAACGAGCCGCACCTTGAGATCATTATTTCCCTAATGTAATACTGTCGCGTTACGGCGAGAGCGCAGGGGTCGGCCTCTGCTGGCGGTCTCGTTGCGCCCGGACGAAGCCGTGTCGTCAGAGCGCAGCGGGAGCCGCGTAATTGGCGGTCGCTGAACTCCAAACACAAAATGCGTGGAAAGGGGACAGCTGTGTGGACGGAGGCGGAAGTCTTGGATGGTGGATGAAGACGTACGCCCACCTATGATGCTGTGGCTGGTGGCGTCAATGTGTTCTCCCACGCTCCGTGGGTAGCGATGACATCATCGTGGTGATGTCATCGTTCAGCGGAATGTATACTGCCCACTCTTTTAAAGCTGAACGCCAGCCTTACCTTCAGTCTTGCAGACCCGTAGAGTCACTTCTCCTGGACTGAAATGGCTTTCCTCCCTGGCCTGACTGTCCCTGACCCCGCCCCGACTGTCCCTGGCCCCACCCTGACTGTCCCTGGCCCCGCCCCTTTCATTCATTAGATTTCAGTTCTTTCAATCATGGAGGCTCATCATCGCCTGTGGGCGTTACCTTGGGTGGTCTGTATGCAAATACACTCCGCCTAGGAACGCCCACTCCTCCAGACTGGCACCCACCTATCAAGAAATATTTGATATTTGCATAACTCCTCCCACTGCTTGCATCTGGGCCGTGGGGCCCTTGAGAGTACTGAGGCAGGGTACTGCAAGGTTTTCAGGAAGCTATGTACAGAATCCTGGAGGCCCGTCCCAATCATGATCTGCCTGCATTGCATAGAGAATCACAGAAACCCAGTGGTGACATCACTGGGACTAATTTAATGAAAAATTAAAAGGTTTAAGGAGGATTGAAGGTGGGGGGCAGGGAAGGCAAACTATAAGGATATTAGATTAAAATAAAAAATAAATAAATAAATAGATGAACAAACAAGATAAAATAATAATAAATATTAAAATAACAAAAAAAATTGATAAAATAAAAAGAATAAAATTAAATAAAATAAGAAAAAGGAAGAAGAATAAAATAAAATAAATAGAAAAATAAGATGTAATAATAAAACAAATATAATAATATAACAAATAAATAGATAAAATAAATAGAATGAAATAAAATAAGGAAATAGAATAAAATAAACAGATAAATAAGATGATATAATAATAATAATAATAATAATAATAATAATAAAATAAATAGATGGACAATATTAAAATAGCATAATAAAAATATATAAAATAAATAGAATAAAATTAAATAAAATAAGAAGAAGAAAAAAGAGGAAGAAAATAGAATAAAATAAATAGATAAATAAGATGAAATAATAATAATAAAAAAATAAATAGATAAAATAAAAAAATAGATAAATTAAATATAATAACATAAAATAAATAGATATACAGTTATGTTCAAAATACTAGCCGTCAGACATCACTAACCGGATCAATCCCTGTTTTTGGTGGAAATGATATTTCTACATGGCAAATAATTTCCTAGCAGGTGTAGTAGAGTCATAGAAATCCAACAGACCCAACAGTCATGACATGCATGCTGCTGATTCTGTGTCATTGAATCACTCATTGAAAGGGGCGTGTTCAAAATAATAGCCGTGTGGAGTTCTATTAGTGAGGTCATTCATTCTTTGAAAAACAGGTGGCAATTATTGCCCTTATTTAAGGAAGGAAGGCAGCAAATGTTGGACATGCTGGTTACAGTGCATTTCTCTCTGAAATTCTGAGGAAAATGGGTCGTTCCAGACATTGTTCAGAAGAACAGCGTACCTTGATTAAAAAGTTGATTGGAGGGGAAAACATATAAAGAAGTGCAGAAAATGATCGGCTGCTCAGCTAAAATGATGGCAAATGCTTTAAAATGGCAACCAAAACCTGAAAGACGTGGAAGAAAGCGAAAAACTACCATTGGAATGGATAGAAGAATAGCCAAAATGGGGCGGACTCAGCCAACAATCAGCTCCAGGAAGATGAAAGAAGGTGTGACGTTCCCTGTGAGGACTCAGCTAACAATCAGCTCCAGGAAGATGAAAGAAGGTGTGACGTTCCCTGTGAGGACTGTTACAATTAGAAGACGCCGATGTGAAGCCAAGCTATCTGCAAGAAGTCCCCGCAAAGTCCCACTGTTGGGAAAAAGACGTGTGCTGAAGAGGTTACAATCTGCCAAAGAGCGTATTGACCGGCCTAAAGAGAAATGGCGCAACATTTTGTGGACTGATGGAAGTAAGATTGTTCTTTTTGGGTCTAGTGGGCGGAGACAGTTTGTCAGACGACCCCCAAACACTGAATTCAAGCCACAGTACACTGTGAAGACCGTGAAGCATGGTGGTGCAAGCATCATGATATGGGGATGTTTCTCATACTACGGTGTTGGGCCTATTTATCGCATACCAGGGATCATGGATCAGTTTGAATACATCAGAATACTTGAAGAGGTCATGCTGCCTTATGCTGAAGAGGAAATGCCCTTGAAATGGGTGTTCCAACAAGACAACGACCCCAAACACACCAGTAAACGTGCAACATCTTGGTTCCAGACCAACAAGATGGACGTTATGGAGTGGCCAGCCCAATCCCCGGATCTTCATCCAATAGAAAACTTGTGGGGTGACATCAAAAATGCCGTTTCTGAGGCAAAACCAAGAAATAGAGAAGAACTGTGGAATGTGGTCCAATCATCCTGGGCTGGAATACCTGATCACAGGGGCCAGAAGTTGGGGGACTCCATGCAACACAGATGTACAGCAGTTCTCAGAAACAGTGCGACTACAACCAAATATTCATGAAGTCATTCAAAGGAAAGCAAAATCTTCAAACATTTCTCAGTTTATATAGTGAATGTTTGAGTTTGTAAAGAAGAAGACAAACACGGCCATTTTTTTTGAAACGTCTAATATTCACTTTTCTTCCATTTTTTTAGAGGAACAACACAAATTTGATGTACCGTATGTACCGAATAGTGCCCCATCATTAGTATCAGTGGGAGGAATAGTGCCCCATCATTGGTGTCAGTGGGAGGAATAGTGCCCCATCATTAGTATCAGTGGGAGGAATAGTGCCCCATCATTGGTGTCAGCGGGAGGAATAGTGCCCCATCATTGGTATTAGTGGCAGAAATAGTGCCCCATCATTGGTGTCAGTGGGAGGAATAGTGTCCCATCATTGGTGTCAGTGGGAGGAATAGTGTCCCATCATTGGTGTCAGTGGGAGGAATAGTGCTCCATCATTGGTGTCAGTGGGAGGAATAGTGTCCCATCATTGGTATCAGTGGGAGGAATAGTGCCCCATCATTGGTGTCAGTGGGAGGAATAGTGCTCCATCATGGGTATCAGTGGGAGGAATAGTGCCCCATCATTGGTGTCAGTGGGAGGCATAGTGTCCCATCATTGGTGTCAGTGGGAGGAATAGTGCTCCATCATTGGTGTCAGTGGGAGGAATAGTGCACCATCATTGGTGTCAGTGGGAGGAATAGTGCCCCATCATTGGTGTCAGTGGGAGGAATAGTGCCCCATCATTGGTATCAGTGGGAGGAATAGTGCCCCATCATTGGTGTCAGTGGGAGGAATAGTGCCCCATCATTGGTGTCAGTGGTAGGAATAGTGCTCCATCATTGGTATCAGTAGGAGGAATAGTGCCCCATCATTGGTATCAGTGGGAGGAATAGTGCCCCATCATTGGTGTCAGTGGGAGGAATAGTGCCCCATCATTGGTGTCAGTGGGAGGAATAGTGCCCCATCATTGGTGTCAGTGGGAGGAATGGTGTCCCATCATTGGTGTTAGTGGGGGTTGGAATAGTGCCCCATCATTGGTATCAGTGGGAGGAATAGTGCTCCATCATTGGTATCAGTGGGAGGAATAGTGCCCCATCATTGGTGTCAGTGGGAGGAATAGTGCCCCATCATTGGTGTCAGTGGGAGGAATAGTGCCCCATCATTGGTGTCAGTGGGAGGAATTGTGTCCCATCATTGGTGTTAGTGGGGGTTGGAATAGTGCCCCATCATTGGTGTCAGTGGAGGGGGGGGAATAGTGCTCCATCGTTGGTGTCAGTGGGGGGGAGGAATAGTGCCCTATCATTGGTGTCAGTGGGAGGAATAGTGCCCCATCGTTGGTGTCAGTGGGAGGAATAGTGCCCCATCATTGGTGTCAGTGGGAGGAATAGTGCTCCATCATTGGTATCAGTGACACCAATGATGGGGCACTATTCCTCCCACTGACACCAATTACATTCGCTGACCCCTGTTCTAGTATGGTGCTGCTGCAGCCAGCATATGTGGTTGCAGCAGCACCTCTACACTGAACACTTACCTGCTGCTCCTGCACTCGATTTTCGCGGGGCCGCTCGGCTTCGCCCCCTCGCCGGTGATTGGCCGCCTGTGTGCCTTTCCTGAGCTACAGTTCTGGCAGCCAATCACCAGTGAGGAGGCGGAGCTGAGCAGCCGCGCAAACATCCAGTGGCCGAACTGAAGGAGCAGCCGCGCTTCCTGGACCGGATCGTCGTGGGACCGGATCCAGGTAAGAGACAGCAGCCACTGCCCACCCCTGTACTTAGTGTCCCTTCCGTTGGAAGGGGGGGGGGGCGGCGGCGGCGGCACCGCGCCGCCCCCTAAAGTGTCAGTATGCCGTATACCGGCGTATAAGACGACCCCCGACTTATGAGAAGATTTTCAAAGGGTAAATTTGTCGTCTTATACAGTCAGGTCCATAAATATTGGGACATGGACACAATTCTAACATTTTTGGCTCTATACATCACCACAATGGATTTGAAATGAAACGAACAAGATGTGCTTTAACTGCAGACTGTCAGCTTTAATTTGAGGGTATTTACATCCAAATCAATTCATCCGGCTGCTTCTGTCAGCAGTCACATCATCAATAAATACAAGAGAAGCAGTTCCATTGGCAGCCATACATGCCCACGCCATGACACTACCACCACCATGATCACTGATGAGGTGGTATGCTGAGGACCATGAGCAGTTCCTTCTCCATACTCTTCTCTTCCCATCACTCTGGTACAAGTTGATCTCGGTCTCATCTGTCCATAGGATGTTGTTCCAGAACTGTGAAGGCTTTTTTACATGTCGTTTGGCAAACTCTAATCTGGCCTTCCTGTGTTTGAGGCTCACCAATGGTTTCCATCTTGTGGTGAACCCTCTGTATTCACTCTGGTGAAGTCTTCTCTTGATTGGTGACTTTGACACACATACACCTACCTCCTGGAGAGTGTTCTTGATCTGGCCAACTGTTGTGAAGGGTGTTTTCTTCACCAGGGAAAGAATTCTTCGGTCATCCACCACAGTTGTTTTCCGTGGTCTTCCGGGTCTTTTGGTGTTGCTGAGCTCACCGGTGCGTTCCTTCTTTATAAGAATGTTCCAAACAGTTGTTTTGGCCATGCCTAATGTTTTTGCTATCTCTCTGATGGGTTTGTTTTGTTCTTTCAGCCTAATGATGGCTTCACTGATAGTGACAGCTCTTTGGATCTCATCTTGAGAGTTGACAGCAACAGATTCCAAATGCAAATAGCACACTTGAAATGAACTCTGGACCTTTTATCTGCTCATTGTAATTGGGATAATGAGGGAATAACACACACCTGGCCATGGAACAGCTGAGAAGCCAATTGTCCCATTACTTTTGGTCCCTTAACAAGTGGGAGGCACATATGCAAACTGTTGTAATTCCTACACCGTTCACCTGATTTGGATGTAAATACCCTCAAATTAAAGCTGACAGTCTGCAGTTAAAGCACATCTTGTTCGTTTCATTTCAAATCCATTGTGGTGGTGTATAGAGCCAAAAATGTTAGAATTGTCTCCATGTCCCAATATTTATGGACCTGACTGTACGCCGGCAAATATGGTATTTTTCCTCATGTTGTGATTTGGAATAGAATGTGTCGTGTTCCCAATGCATTTGTGTGGATGGAAATAAAAGCTATTAGAAGGATTTGCAGCTTTATTCACTTTTTTCAACACATCGCTATTATTTCGAACACAACTGTATATAGATAAAACAATAATAATAAAATAAATATTATAACAAATAAATAGATATATAAGATAAAATAATAATAAAATAAATAATATAGTGAAATTAAAGAATAGATAAAATAAATAGAAAAAAATATAAAATGAGGATAAAGAATAAAATAGATAAAATATTAACAATAAGATAAATAACATAATATAATGGAAAAAAAAATAATAAATAAAATAAATAGAATAATATAAAACAAGGAAATTAGACGTTGCCTTTTAAGCAGGGAGGCTGAGTGAATGCAGTGAAGCACAGAGCTGCCCCTAGTGGTTAATCTACGAACTGCACCAAATACGGACGGACGGGTTGTAAAACGTAAAAATGAAAGCAGTAATAATCAGTCACTATCGCGTTCGGTGACAATACTTCTACTTGCCCTTTAACAATAAATATTTGCGGCACATCGAGACGCATGCAAACGTTTCTTGTTGCCCATAGCAACCAGATTCTCCTGGGAGAATAAACGGGAAATGCTGATTGGTCGGCGTCAGCCTCCAGAGTAGCTCATTGGTATGTGTGGGTCCTGCGTTCTCCTGATCTGTGTGCGTTCCTGTGATGTGACAGCTGTGCCGGCGTGATTTAGGATGCGTCGCGTTCCCTCGCTCCGCCGCTCCTGACCCATTTGTCAGCGCAGCTTGCCGCCAGCCAGCCGCGCCGTTCTCCTCCTGATCTACAGAACCTGACCCACATTTCTGTTATTGAAAAATGAATATGAGAAGATCAGAGAGTTCCGTAACGGGGTGATGGCTCCGCGGCCTGAGATCCGGGCGGAGTCATGCTCCTCCCATAAATTCACAGACAGAGGGGGGGAGCGGGCGTATGGGGTACTGGCAACATCCCAGTCTGTGGGCGACATAGGGCGTGGCGCAGTGCCCCGTGCTTGGATTGGTTGTCACTTTGGCTCCTAACCTTCGTTTTTAAAATTATTGCCAAATTAGGGGCCAATTCACACGTTTTCCAGTGCGGTTTTTTATGTGTTTTTGGTGTGTTCCAGTGCGTTTTTTATGCATTACAGTTAATTTTTCCCCTCTATTTTTCTACAATTTAAATAGGGACATGTGCATTTTTTATGCGTTTTTGGCGTTCCAGTGCGTTTTGTATGCATTCCAGTTCACTTTTTCCCTTCTATTTTTTTTTCAATTCAAATAGGGACATGAGCGTTTTTGGTGTGTTCCGGTGCATTTTTTATGCATTTTTGGCGCGTTCCGGTGCGTTTTTAATGCATTACAGTTAATTTTCCCCCCTCTCTTTTTCTTCAATTTAAATAGGGACATGAGCGTTTTTGGTGGGTTCCGATCCGTTTTTTATGCGTTTTTGGCGCGTTCCGGTGTGTTTTTTTATGCATTCTGGTTAATTTTTCCCTTCTATTTTTCTTCAGTTTAAATAGGGAAATCAGTGTTTTTGGTGTGTTCCAGTGCATTTTTGATGCGTTTTTGGTGTGTTCCGGTGTGTTTTGATGCGTTTTTGGTGTGTTCCAGTGCATTTTTTATGTGTTTTTGGTGTGTTCCAGTACATTTTTGATGTGTTTTTGGTGTGTTCCAGTACATTTTTGATGTGTTTTTGGTGTGTTCCAGTACATTTTTTATGTGTTTTTGGTGTGTTCCAGTACATTTTTGATGTGTTTTTGGTGTGTTCCAGTACATTTTTTATGTGTTTTTGGTGTGTTCCAGTGCATTTTTGATGCGTTTTTGGTGTGTTCCGGTGTGTTTTGATGCGTTTTTGGTGTGTTCCAGTGCATTTTTTATGTGTTTTTGGTGTGTTCCAGTGCATTTTTGATGTGTTTTTGGTGTGTTCCGGTGCGTTTTTGACGCATTCCAGTGTTTTTTATGCATTTTGGTTCATTTTTTCCCTTCTGTTTTTCTTCAATTTAAATAGGGATATGAGCGTTTTTGGTGTGTTCTGATGCATTTTTGATGTGTTTTTGGTGTGTTCCGGCGTGTTTTTTATGCATTTTTGGCACGTTCCACTGCGTTTTTGACACGTTCCGGTGCGTTTTTATGCATTCTAGTTCATATTCCCCCCTTTCTCTTTTTCTTCAAATTAAATAGGGACATGTGCGTTCCGGTGCGTTTTTAATGCATTCTGATCCATTTTTCCCCTCTTTCTTCAATTTAAATAGGGACATGTGCGTTTTTGGTGTGTTCCGGTGCATTTTTGATGCGTTTTTGGCGTGTTCCGGTGCATTTTTAAGCGTTCCAGTGCGTTTTTTATGCATTCGTTTTTGATGCGTTTTACCGCATCCCAGTAAAGTTGTGTACAGAATAAATGCAGCCCGTTCTACTTTTTTTTCCTGAAACCAGAACGCAATGGAACTGCAAGTGCTGGTGTGAACTCTGACACTGACCGCCATAGAATTTACTTTCTGTGCGTTTTGGATGCAGAAAATAAAGCAATTGAAACGCATGGAGTGTGAACCGGCCCTAAAGGAAACCTTTCTTTACCCCCCCCCCCGCCACCCCCGTAATGCACATGTGTGGCGGCGGCAAAGAGGGTTGGCTTTACCATGCACATGCTACACATATGCATCCGTTGGAGGCGGAGCTTTCTGCGTGGAGCGCGCTCACAGTGATCGAGCTGTCAAAAACAGCTCTCAGTCTCTACGAATGAACTGACTCCTGATCATGTGACTGCTGCAACAGCCAATCACAGTGGTCACATGATCAGCCTTCTTCACACACCCCAGGCATAGTTCTTCTTCAGGAAGGATTTCCTATGCAGTTCTGGATGCAGTGCCTCCTGCTGGCAATGATGAAGGTCCTCCTGTTGCAGCCGTTCTCCTCCGTACTGCAGGACGGGCTGAAGATCACAATGATCTGCCATCCAAGCTGGGCGCATGCACTCCTACTGAGCAACAACAGACCCCCCCCAGCAGCAACAACAGATCTCCCAGCAGCCAGCAGTAATAGACCCCTCCCTCAACAGTAGATCCCTTTCAACAACTGACCCCCTCAGCAACATGAGCCCCCTAGCAACAATATACCCCCAGCAGCAAAAACAGATTTCCCAGTAGCAAAAGACCCCCCGCTCAACAGTAGATCCCTTTCAGCAACTGACCCCACTCAGCAACATGAGCCCCCCCAGCAATTATAGACCCCCAACAGCAACAACAGATCTCCCCGCAGCCAGCATCAATAAGCTATTCAGCTGCAGCAACGAAGACCCCTCCCTCAACAATAGATTTTTTTATGCATTCGTCCCCACAGCAAGTCATTTGTAGGGGATTTTATACTGATAACAAGAAAAGCAGTAAAATAGACCCCCCACAGCTAACAGCAATAGACCCCCAGCAACCATGGACCCCCCCAATACCATCCTAGCAACAATATTCCCCAATCCAGGCAACAGTAGATCTCCCAGTAGCCAGCATCAACAGAATCTCTAGTAGCCAGCAACATAGACCCCTCCCTAAACAGTAAATGTCAGCAACAACAACAGACCACCATACAAAAGTATATCCCCTCCAGCAACAATAGATCTCCCAGCAGCCACCAGCAATAGACCCCTCCCTTAACAGTAGATCCATTTCAGCATCTGACCCCTTCAGCAACAATAGCCCTCCCCAGCAACAACAGACCAACATACAAAGTAGATCCCCTCCAGCAACAATAGATCTCCCAGCAGCCATCAGAAATAGACCCCTCCCTTAACAGTAGATCCCTTTCAGCAACTGACACCCTCAGCAACATAATCCCCCCAGCAACAATAGACTTCCCCAGCAACAACAGACCACCATACAAAAGTAGATATCCTCCAGCAACAATAGATCCCCCATCAGCAATAGACCCCTCCCTCAACAGTAGATCCCTTTCAGCAACTGACCCCCTCAGCAACATTAGCCCCCAGCAACAATAGATCTCCCCAGCAACAACAGACCACCATACAATAATAGATCACTTACAGCAACAATAGATCTCCCATCAGCCAGCAACACAGACCCCTCCCTCAACAGTAGATCCCTTTCAGTAACTGACCCCCTCAGCAACATGACCCCCCCCCCAGCAACAATAGACTTCCCCAGCAACAAAAGACCACCATACGATAATAGATCTCTTACAGCAACAATAGATCTCCCAGCAGCCAGCAACATAGACCGCTCCCTTAACAGTAGATCCCTTTCAGAACTGACCCCCTCAGCAACATAAGCCCCCCTCCCCAACAACAACAGACCACAATACAAAATTCAATCCCTCCAGCAACAATAGATCTCCCAGCAGCAATGGACCACTCCCCGGCAGCAGATCCCTTCCATCATCAAATGATCCCACAGCAACATAATCCCCCCTGCAGCAACAACAGATTCCCCTGCAACAATACACCACCATACAGTCCTGACATGTCACACTATGCAGCAGCAATATCAACTTACATTGTGTCTGCTGCAGGCCGGAGAAGGCATTTCCTCAGTCTCCATCTTTGCACTGATCACTTAGACTGTACATTGTATCTTTGTAGCATGTCACATGGGGAGAAGCTGCAGTCTGCTGCAGATAGGAGGGAACATTTCCTCAGTCTCCTCTTCCCCAGTAAGCAGAATGTACATTGTATCTTTATAGCAAGTCATGAGGGGAGACGCTGCAGTCTGCTGCAGACAGGAGGGGGCATTTCTTCAGTCTCCTCTTCCCCAGTAAGCAGAATGTACATTGTATCTTTATAGCCATTCACAAAGGGGAGAAGTTGCAGTCTGCTGCAGACAGGAGGGGGCATTTCTTCAGTCTCCTCTTCCCCAGTAAGCAGACTGTACAATGTATCCTTATAGCCATTCACAAAGGGGAGAAGTTGCAGTCTGCTGCAGGCAGGAGGGAGCATTTCCTCAGTCTCCTTCTAGCACTGACCACTTAGACTGTATATTGTATCTTTATAGCCATTCACAAAGGGGGGAAGCTGCAGTCTGCTGCAGACAGGAGGGGGCATTTCTTCAGTCTCCTCTCACCCAGAATTAAGACACTTTGTTTAAAAGGCTGCAGCAGGGGCTGATCTGTGTCAGACATTTGTGAACACAGCCAAGAACTGCACAGAAACCAGGATTTACGTGTCCTCTCTGAGCCGGCATCTCAGTGCAGGTAGGAGGCGGTGACCCTGGATGACACCTCAATAACAATGGTGCCGTCCTTCTGGAGCAGATGAAGGCCTTGTCAGGGGCAGCGCTGTGATCTCCGGGAGAAGCGATCAATACCTGGAAGTGACACATCACTGAGCACGCTCCCCCAACATGAACAATGAGATCACATGACAGGTCCTCTTTCAGAATTCATCGCAAAGTGATCGATCCCCTCCTCTTATTTATTACTCGGGGGGGGGGCAGGTCTGTTGTTGGGGGAGGGGGTTTCTCTGCCTCCTGCTATGACAGCTTTTGTGCTTTTTCTGTAGAGAACCCTTTTTGGCGATGACCCCGGCACATCCGCCACATCATTACATTTATGTTACAGACGGAAGTAACAAAAAATATTTGTAGCGATTAAAAAAAAAAAAAAAAAAGTCGATCTCACGAAGAGCACGAAATCCTCCTCCGGCTACTGAACACATGACCAACGCAACACTCTCATTGGATGACAGAGGAGCAGAGAGTCCTGGAATCTGGGTCACGGCGCCCCTCGGAAGCTGCAGAGATGCCGTCATGCGATCTCCCGCAGGAACCCATCGCCACAAAGTTTTGGACGAACATCTGAAAACATGATTCAGTGTTTCCGAATAATACTGTCAGGGGGCGGGGCCTGTCTGCAGAAAAGTGTTTCTTCAGAGCCCGCCTCATTTCCTGGCTGCAGGACGTCCAGCGTCATTTAGCTCTTTCCTCCCCAGCCTGACTGCCCATGGCCCCGCCCCTTTCATTCATTGGATCTCAGTTCTGTCAATCAGCATCACATATGGGCGTTACCTATGTAAATACAGCCCGCCTAGGAACACCCACTGCCCCAGACTCACATCCACCAGTCAGTGAAGTTTGATATTTGCATAACTCCTCCCACTTCTTGCGGCAGGGTATGGGGGGTCGTGAGAAGAGTACTGACCAGGGGCGGACTGACAACTCATGGGGCCCCCCAGCAATAGGGGATCATGGGGCCCCTGTGTCCTCGCCCACACTCCAACCACACCTAAAAAAGCCTATGAAAGGTACCAGGTGCATCTCATGGGGCCCCCTACTGACCCCGGGCCCTCGGGCAGTGCCCGAGCGGCTAAATGGTCAGTCCGCCCCTGGTACTGACCCTAGCGTTTTCCGCGGCGTTTTGCAGAATCGCACAGCAGTCCGTTTAACATGATTTCCTACGGAACAGGTTCCAATCTCCGCGTTTTCGACCCAGTGCGTTTTTTGGAAAGGGGCGGGGACTTTTTTGAACGCAAAAAAGTTGCGATTTTCGTTCTATAGACTTCGGTGGAAACGCCGCAGAAAAGCGTGTATTGCATTTCTGCTGCGATTTGCATTTTAAATCTGCCTAGCAACAACAAAAAGAAAAAAAAAAACACTTATTTTAACGCAAAAAAGTTGCATTTTTGGTTCTATAGACTTCAATGAAAAATCTGCCTAGCAACAAGAAAAAAAATGTAAAAATGAAAAAAAAAAACGCATAAAAATGCGTAAAAAAATGCAAGTGCAAAAACGCAATGCAGAAACGGCCCAAACGCAACCTGCCCAGATGTGAACCTAACCTGAGACAGGGTGCGGTGATGTTTTTAGGACACTATGTACCGCATCCTGCTGGCCCCTCCCACTGGCCATGATCTGCTTGCATTGCATAGAGAAGCATAGAGGCTCGGTGATGACATCACTGGGTCTAAAATAAGGTAGCTAATGAAAATAGAAAAACTTTATTTAAAAAATATCACTGGCAGGTTGATGAGGGGGAGTCAGGGGAAGCAGGGAAGAGATTGTAAGCTCTTATGACAGGTAACTGTCTCCCTTCATATTGTAAATTGCTGCGCAAACCGTTGGCGCCAAATAAATACAAAATATAAGCAGATTAAACTTCGACTTTAAGGCTCCGTTCACACTTTGTGTTTCATGAACGCGTGAAAAATCACACAAGAAATGCGATTTTCCACACTGCACGCGCTTCTGGTGCCATTATTCGCTTGTTGCACCCCTAGTGCGCTGAGCGGTCGTGCGTTCCGCTGCGAAGCGCTCGCACTATAAACACGCCACAAGGCGCACACTGAAAAGAATGCGCAAAAAGGTTCGGGAGCTTCTTTGACGCATTTGTCGTGCATAGAGCAGCTCTAAGAACGCGCACAAACCACACAGGAGTGGGAACGCACATTCCTTCCATGTGACATGCGAATGAGGCCCAAAACGTCTTGTCGGTTTATAATGACGGCTAAAAATGAAGCTCTGTGCCAAGGCGGCGCGGCGATGGCGGTGAGATCCATTAGCCCAGGATGTCAGGGAGCGCTCGGCGGAATGAGGGCGAGCTATAAAAGACTACAAGAGTGACAGGAGAAGAGCTTCAAAGGTCCTTTGTTCAGCAGAGCGGGGCCTGTGATGGTGGGAGGAGCCGGACGGCGGCCCCTGGCTGCGATATGTCAGGTGCGGATCAATTTGGCGCTCGGTTTTACAGCTACGGTAACGATGGCGGGATTTTATGAGAACGGCTGAACCAAAGGAGAGGAATTTGGGCTAATTAGGTGAAATTTTATATGTGTCTATATATATATATATATAATAAGTATTTGCTCCCCGGCTGATGTTGAATGTTCACCCCTCACAAAGAAATGATCGGTCTAAAAATCGAATCGGGAAATAAGGATTTGATCCCCTTCACAAAACATGACTTAGTACTTGGTGGTAAATCCCTTGTTGGCAATCACAGACGTTTCCTGGAGTTGGCCCCCAGGTTCGCACACATCTCAGGAGGGATTTTGGCCCACTCCTCTTGGCAGATCCTCTCCAAGTCATTAAGGTTTGGTGGCTGACGTTTGGCAACTCGAACTTCCAGCTCCCTCCACAGATTTTCAATCGGATGAAGGTCTGGAGACTGGCTAGGCCACTCCAGGACATTAATGTGCTTCTTCTTGAGCCGCTCCTTTGTTGCCTTGGCTGTGTGTTTTGGGTCATTGTCATGCTGGAACACCCATCCACCACCCATTTTCAATGCCCTGGCTGAGGGAAGAAGGTTCTCATCCAAGATTTGAGGGTACATTGCCCCGTCCATCATCCCTTTGATGCGGTGCAGTTGTCCTGTCCCCTTAGCAGAAAAACACCCCCAAAGCAGAATGTTTCCACCACCATGTTTCACAGTTGGGATGGTGTTCTTGGGGTCATAGGCAGCATTCCTCCTCCTCCAAACACGGCGAGTTGAGTTGATGCCAAAGAGCTGGATTTTGGTCTCATCTGACCACAACACTTCCCACCAGTCCTCCTCTGCATCATTCAGATGTTCAGTGGCAGACTTCAGACGGGCCTGGACATGGGCTTTCTTGAGCAGGGGGACCTTGCGGGCACTGCAGGATTTCAGTCCTTGTCGGCGTAGTGTGTTACCAATTGTTTTCTTGGTGACTGTGGTCCCAGCTGCCTGGAGATCATTGACAAGATCCTCACGTGTAGTTCTGGGATGATTCCTCACTGTTCTCATGATCATTGACACTCCACGAGGGGAGATCTTGCATGGTGCACCAGACCTAGGGAGACTGACACTTGTTTTGTGTTTCTTCCATTTGTGAATGATTGCACCAACTGTTGTCACCTTCTCACCAAGCTGCTTGGCCATAGTTTGGTAGCCCAGTCCAGCCTTGTGTAGGTCTACCATCTTGTCCCTGACATCCTTGGACAGCTCTTTGGTCTTTGCCATGGTGGAGAGTTTGGAATCTGATGGTTTGATTGCTCCTGTGGACAGGTGTCTTTTATACAGGTAACACAATGAGATTAGCAGCACTCCCTTTAAGAGACTGCTTCTAATCTCAGCTTGTTACCTGTATGAAAGACACCTGGGAGCCAGAAATCCTGCTGAATGATAGGGGATCAAATCCTTCTTTCCCTCATGAACATGCAGATCAGTTATCATTTGTTAGACGCATTTCTGCTGAATTTGTTGTTGTATTCTGTCTCTCAGTGTTACACCGAACATTCCATTGTTAGACCGATCATTTCTGTGTGAGGGGCGAACATTCCATTGTTAGACCGATCATTTCTGTGTGAGAGGCGAACATTCCATTGTTAGACAGATCATTTCTGTGTGAGGGGCGAACATTCCATTGTTAGACCGATCATTTCTGTGTGAGGGGCGAACATTCCATTGTTAGACCGATCATTTCTGTGTGAGGGGCGAACATTCCATTGTTAGACCGATCATTTCTGTGTGAGGGGCGAACATTCCATTGTTAGACCGATCATTTCTGTGTGAGGGGCGAACATTCAGCATCAGCCGGGGATCAAATACGCATTTCCTTCACTGTATATATATATATATATGTGTGTGTATACAAACTATATTGCCAAAAGTATTGTCCCCGCCCTCCCAATCATGTGATTCAGATGTTCCAATCCCCTCCATATCATGTGATTCAGGTGTTCCAATCCCCTCCATATCATGTGATTCAGGTGTTCCAATCCCCTCCATGGACACAGGTGTATACAATCAAGCCCCTAGACATGCAGACGGCTTCTACAAACATTGGTGAAAGAATGGGTCGCTCTCAGGAGCTCAGTGACTCCAAGCGTGGTCCCGTGATAGGTGGCCACCTGGGCAATAAGTCCATCCGTGACATTTCCTGGCTACTAAATATTCCACGCTCAACTGTTAGTGGGATTATAACAAAGTGGAAGCAACTGGGAACAACAGCCACTCAGCCACCAAGTGGTAGGCCACGTCACATGACAGGGCGGGGTCAGCGCATGCTGAAGCGCACAGTGCGCAGAAGTCGCCAACTGTCTGCGGAGTCAATAGCTAAAGACCTCCAAACTTGGTGTGGCCTTCAGATGAGCCCAACTACAGTGCGTAGAGAGCTTCATGGAATGGGTTTCCATGGCCGAGCAGCTGCATCCAAGCCTTCCATCACCAAGTGCAGTGCAAAGCATCGGATGCCGTGGTGTAAAGCACGCCGCCACTGGACTCTAGAGCAGAGGAGACGTGTTCCCTGGATTGACCAATCACGCTTCTCTGGACGTGTCTGGGTTTGGCGGTGTTTTGAAGGACAAGGGGTTGGGGGGGGGTGGGTTATGATATGGGGGGGCGTCTATGACATATAGGACCACAAAGTGAAGCAGCATGCTCAGACTTGTAGTTCATCAGGGAATAGAAGCCGCTTGCCGGGACTATGACATCAGATGCTCAGTTTATTGATGTTTGAAGGACAAGGGGTTGGGGGGGTGTTATGATATGGGGGGGTGCGTCTATGACATATAGGACGACAAAGTAAAGCAGCATGCTGGGACTTGTAGTTCTTCAGTGAATAAAAGCCGCTTGCTGGGACTATGACATCGGATCCTCAATTTATGGATGTTTGTAGGAGAAGGTGTGGGGTCTATGACATGGGGGGGGGGGGGTCATCTATGACATACAGGACCAAAAAGTGAAGCAACATGCTGGTACTTGCAGTTCATCAGGGAATAGAAGCCGCTTGCTGGGACTATGACATCAGATCCTCAGTTTATGGATGTTTGAAGGAGAAGGGGGGGGGGGGGGGTGGTTCAATTACTTGGGGTTGGGGGGGTATAACATATAGGACCACAAAAGGAAAGCAGCATGCTGAGGCTTGTAGTTCATCAAGGAATAGAGGCTGCTTGCTGAGACTTGTAGTCCCTTGCCAACTTGAAGCAGGCATGCCCGGAATTGTCATTCAGCAGCCGCGGCTTTTCCTGCGCTTAGCTGTAGGATAGACTGTAATGGCTGGAAAAACGATTTTCTTTTGGCCGCCAGTCGCCTGCGCCGCGCAGAACATGTAAAATTCATGAAGACTTCACCCGAGGCCAATGCAAACGTGTACTTGGAATTGGCGTATTTATCCCAAGGTTGGCTGCGTAGCGCGGCGGGGAGCGGCACAGCGAGGTGAAAGGACCCGCCGATCATTTACAAAATTCTCAAGAGGAGGGAAACAAAGCGGACCCTGCGACCCAACCCGTCACCCCCCCCCCCCCCCCCACTATGATTCATGGCTCTGGCCGCTAAACGACTACGATTATCCCATTATGCCAGGAAGGCAGCTTTGGGCTGCTAATTCTCGCCCTCCCGCCAGTCTTGCACGGTTCTACCGGCTCCTCTCCTAGACCGAAACGGCTTACTCTGCTTTCACCGCACACTGTGAGCTTCTCGCAATGTGCATTAGAAGCTGCAGCCAGTCACAAAGAGCTCCGCCTCATTTCCTGGCTGGAGGACGTCCAGTATCATCTAGCCCTGCCCTCCCCCCCCCCCCGCTTGACTGTCCCTGGTCCCGCCCCTTTTTATTCACTGGATTTCAACTTTGTCAACAGAGGCCCAGCATCACATGGAAGCATTACCTATGCCTGCCTAGGAACGCCCACTCCTCCAGACTGACTCCCACCCAACCCGGATTTTTGATATTTGCATATCTCCTCCTACTTCATACATAAGGGCTCTTGAGAGAAGTATGAGGCAGGGTGCTGCGAAGCTTTCAGAAAGATATGTGCAGCCCCCTGCTGGTCCCTCCCACCAGCTATGTTCTGCCTGCATTGAATAGAGAAGCACAGAGACCCAGTGATGACATCACCAGGTCTAAAATAAGGTTTGGAAAAATAAACGCCACACGCCAAAGTCCTGGGTGTCACCCTGGACTCCCACCTCTCCTTCCTACCCCACATCCAACTGCTTTCTAGATCTTGCAGGCTCCACCTCCGCAACATCTCCAAGATACGTGCATTCCTCACCCCAGACACCACCAAACAACTCGTACACTCCCTCATCATCTCACGCCTGGACTACTGCAACTCCCTCCTCACCGGCCTACCCAAACGAACGCTATCCCCACTCCAGTCTATCCTGAACTCAGCGGCGAGACTCATCCACCTCACCAACCGCTCCACATCCGCCAATCCCTTCATTGGCTCCCGATTGCCCAGCGCATTAAATTCAAACTGCAGGACTTCTCCAGGACTTCCCTCATCCTCTGGAACTCCCTACCCCTATCCATCAGACTGTCGCCTACCCTCCTCACCTTCAGGCGCACCCTGAAAACCCATCTCTTCAGGGAAGCCTACCCCGACCTCACCTAACAATTAACTTCCTCCACTCCTCCTACCACTCCATCCCCCACAGCGATCTCCTCCTGTACCACCTTCCCCTCCCTCCTAGATTGTAAGCTCCAAAGAGCAGGGCCCTCGAACCCCTCGTGTATTGTATTGTTACTGTCTTGTCTCGTGTTCTGTCCCCCACTATATTGTACAGCGCTGAGCATACCCTTTGGCGCTATATAAATACTGTATAATAATAATAATAATAATTAAAAAAAGAAGTTTTATTTAAAAAGAAAGTCCTTAGCACGTCCCTTCCCAATACCTGCCATTTTACGGAAAACCACCTTTGCCAGGAGTTGGACACCTTCCACTACTGGAAGCAGGGGCGGACTGACAACTCATGGGGCCCCCGGGCAATAGGGGATCATGGGGCCCCTGTGTCCTTGCCCAAACTCAAAAAAGCCTATGAAAAAGGTACCAGGGGCTTCTCATGGGGCCCCCTACTGACCCCGGGCCCCCGGGCAGTGCCTGAGTTTCCAAATGGTCAGTCCGCCCCTGACTGGAAAAGAGCCGATACAGGTAACATCTGGCCCAGTGCTTTATTTATTTATTCCAGGTACTTATATAGCGCCGTCAATTTACGCAGCACTTTACATATATATTGTACATTCACATCAGTCCCTAACCCTCAAGGGGTGTACAATCTAAGGTCCCTAACCCTCAAGGGGCGTACAATCTAAGGTCCCTAACCCTCAAGGGGCGTACAATCTAAGGTCCCTAACCCTCAAGGGGCGTACAATCTAAGGTCCCTAACCCTCAAGGGGCGTACAATCTAAGGTCCCTAACCCTCAAGGGGCGTACAATCTAAGGTCCCTAACCCTCAAGGGGCGTACAATCTAAGGTCCCTAACCCTCAAGGGGCGTACAATCTAAGGTCCCTAACTCTCAAGGGGCGTACAATCTAAGGTCCCTAACCCTCAAGGGGCGTACAATCTAAGGTCCCTAACCCTCAAGGGGCGTACAATCTAAGGAACCTAACCCTCAAGGGGCGTACAATCTAAGGTCCCTAACCCTCAAGGGGCGTACAATCTAAGGAACCTAACCCTCAAGGGGCGTACAATCTAAGGTCCCTAACCCTCAAGGGATGTACAATCTAAGGTCCCTAACCCTCAAGGGGCGTACAATCTAAGGTCCCTAACCCTCAAGGGGTGTACAATCTAAGGTCCCTAACCCTCAAGGAGCGTACAATCTAAGGTCCCTAACCCTCAAGGGGCGTACAATCTAAGGTCCCTAACCCTCAAGGGGCGTACAATCTAAGGTCCCTAACCCTCAAGGGGCGTACAATCTAAGGTCCCTAACCCTCAAGGGGCGTACAATCTAAGGTCCCTAACCCTCAAGGGGCGTACAATCTAAGGTCCCTAACCCTCAAGGGGTGTACAATCTAAGGTCCCTAACCCTCAAGGGGCATACAATCTAAAGTCCCTAACCCTCAAGGGGCGTACAATCTAAGGTCCCTAACCCTCAAGGGGTGTACAATCTAAGGTCCCTAACCCTCAAGGGGCGTACAATCTAAGGTCCCTAACCCTCAAGGGGCGTACAATCTAAGGTCCCTAACCCTCAAGGGGCGTACAATCTAAGGTCCCTAACCCTCAAGGGGCGTACAATCTAAGGTCCCTAACCCTCAAGGGGCGTACAATCTAAGGTCCCTAACCCTCAAGCTTTGCCAAACCAAACATTCTTATTGTTTTCAAATGTCCAAAAATAGTTTAAAACCAGATAAGTAAAATGCAGCAAAGGGGCCACACCCAAGGTGATAAATCCAGAATGTTATCTTATTGAATTAGCAACAGTAACAAAAATATTAAAGTGATATTAATTATTATAATTTTTTTTTTTAACATGTCATCCTTAGGGCTCCTGTACACAGGACATCATTTGGAAAAGACTTCTGAATGATGGAAACTGCTAGAAAACGTAGGTTTAAAAAACGTCAGTTTAGCCGCGTTTGCATACGGCGTTTATGAGCGTTTGCATTTTTTAAAGATGACATCAGGAGACCTTCCCAAATACCCAGAATGCACTGAAAAACAGTAAAAAATTAACTATTTTAGACATTTTGAGAGAAATAGAGAGAGCAGAAGCTGGTTGTATTCACTATGGATCCCATCATGAGCATCATGCGCCGCGTTCTACCATTGTTTCCTTCACGCGAAACCTGGAACTGACTGCGCTGGTGTACCGGGTCCATTTGAAGCTTCACAGCGCCGTGGTAGTTCATTAAAAACTACAAGCCCACAGCTAAGACTGACGGGACTTGTAGGCACTCATCCACGGAACTCTGTGAATGAGTGCCGTGGCCTTGTGGGCGGAGCCCCGCATGGCCACGCTGTTTTCAAATCTGACAGATAGTATGGGGAAACTTCTCCCCGTACTATCTGTCAGAGGGAGGGGGGCACGTCTGCAGCTATGGGAACGTCTTAGGGCTCATGTACACGGGGCGTTAGGAAAACTCTTCTGAACGATGGAAACTGACTGCTGGAAAATGTAGGTTAAAAAAGTCAGTTTATGTGTGTTTGCGTTTAGAAGAGTTTTTAAAAGATAACCTCAGGAGACCTTCTGAAATGCCCTGAATGCACTGAAAAACAGTAAAAAATTAACTATTTCAGACATTTTGAGAGAAATAGAGAGAGCAGAAGCAGAGAGAGCAGTATGTGTGGAGATTCGCTGTCTTTTCTGGTTGTATTCACTATGGATCCCATCATAATGCGGCGCATTCTACCATTGTTTCCTTCACGCAAAACCTGGAACTGACTGTGCTGGTGTACCGGGGCCATTTGAATACATGGGAAACGCTTTGCATGCATTTCTGATGATGAAAAAAGGCTCCGGACAGCATCTGGATATGGAACAGTTAAAAAAACGCTTCTAACCGCAAACACTTCTAAACGCGGTTAGCCGCGTTTACACACATTTACAAGCGTTTTGCGTTTGAAACGCTGATAAAATCTACTCCTGAACGCAAGTTTGATGCGTTCAAAAAAACGACTGTAAACTCAACTGCCTGTAAATGATGATGTGTACACGGGCACATAGGGAAACATTAGGGAGGGTTCAGGGGATGCTGAAAAAAACATAGAAAAGCTCCTAAATGTCAGTTTATCAGTTGCAGTGTACATGAGCCCTTACATGGTCTGTGCAGTGGCTTTCCTCCTCTCGGGTCCCCTGCTGGCACTCCTGGCCCCTGCCTCCTGCCTAGCTGTTTGCTATGGGGGCACCCAAGCAGGCTTGCTCCCGAGCCGTTGCTCTGCGTGTCCATTCACACGGTGGCTCGGTCCCACCCCCACTCTCTCCTCCTTGCCTCACTGGCTGTGACTGACAGTAGCGGGAGCCAATGGCTACAGCCAATGAGGAGAGAGGGTCTCTGGAGAGCCGAGGCTCTCGTGCACACCGCTGGATCGAGATGGGGTTCAGGTATGTTTTATGGGGGCTGCTGCACACAAAAGGTTTAAAAAAAGTGAAAAAACCTTGAGCCTTTACAACCACTTTAAAGTATATAAAAAGTGATGGTTGTCAATATCCCTCAAAATTCGAACGCCTCAAAAAACAATTGGCAAGTATGGGACTGTATGGATCTCACATGAAAAGTCCGTATCAGCAGGTCGTGCAGCATGAAGCTCATACTTTTCATACACGATCAGGGGCGGACTGACAACTCATGGGGCCCCCGGGCAATAGGGGATCATGGGGCCCCTGTGTCCTTGCCCAAACTCAAAAAAGCCTATGAAAATGGTACCAGGGGCATCTCATGGGGCCCCCTACTGACCCCGGGCCCTCGGGCAGTGCCTGAGTTTCCAAATGGTCAGTCCGCCCCTGAACACGATCTATTCCAGGCAATGCTACATCACACTCTTGATGAAGGGGGAGTGTAAACCCCCGAAACGTGTCAGCTTTTTAAAACTGTTTGAATACCACAACAAAAAATTGCAAATGATGGGACTTTTTAGGCATTATCCATTACCAGAATGTTGTGTTTGTAAAACCAGCAAAACTTTTATTGTTCACAAATCATAATTAAAAGGTAAATATAAAATATATCATAACAGTAAAGTAACATTCTGTCCTCAGATGACTTGTACCCAGGGGCGGACTGACAACTCATGGGGCACCCGGGCAATAGGGGATCATGGGGCCCCTGTGTCCTAACCCACACTCAAACCACACCCAAAAAAGCCTATGAAAGGTACCGGGGGCATCTCATGGGGCCCCCTACTGACCCCGGGCCCTCGGGCAGTGCCCTAGTACCCCAATGATCAGTCCACCCCTGCTTGTACCCTCTCTTCATGTTCCCACATCCAGAAAAACTATCCACATTTGCATGATGGTTTGTTAGTTGGGAACTGACCAACGCGTTTCAAGGACAACTCTTTATCAGGAGCTGGATGTGAGCTCTGTACCAGAATGTATCTGTATGAGGAACAAGCAAACACAAGATATACAATATACACGGCTCCAAAAAAATGAAAGGAAGACTTTGAAAACCCATCAGATCCCAAGGGGGACAAATCTCCTGCTGGATCTCTATACTGACATGGACGGGGTGATGGGTGAGGAACATAAGGACGCCCCATCGTTTGTTGGAAATTAAAATGATCGACCTACAGAGGACTGAATTCAGACACCCTGAAAATCAAAGTGAAAAACTGATGCAGCAGGCGAGTCCATTTTGGTGAAATGTCATTGCAGCAACTCAGAATGGTCCTCAGTAGTTTGTATGGCCCACCATGTGCTTGTATGCATGCCTGACAACGTCGGGGGAGGCTCCTAATGAGACCATGGATGGTGTCCTGGGGGATTTCCTACCAGATCTGGACCAGGGCATCACTGAGCTCCTGGACAGTCTGAGGTGCAACCTGGCGGCGTCGGATGTCCCAAAACATAACATCCCAGAGGTGTGCTATTGGATTTAGGTCAGGCAAGCGTGGGGGCCATTCAATGGTATCAATTCCTTCATCCTCCAGGAACTGCCTGCATACTCTCACCACATGAGGCCGGGCATTGTCGTGCACCAGGAGGAACCCAGGACCCACTGCACCAGGAGGGACCCAGGACCCACTGCACCAGGAGGAACCCAGGACCCACTGCACCAGGAGGAACCCAGGACCCACTGCACCAGGAGGAAACCAGGACCCACTGCACCAGGAGGAACCCAGGACCCACTGCACCAGGAGGGACCCAGGACCCACTGCACCAGGAGGAACCCAGGACCCACTGCACCAGGAAGAACCCAGGACCCACTGCACCAGGAGGAACCCAGGACCCACTGCACCAGCGTAGGGTCAGACAATGTGTCCAAGGATTTCATCCCGATACCTAATGGCAGTCAGGGGGCCATTGTCTAGCCTGTAGAGGTCTGTGCGTCCCTCCATGGATATGCCCCCCCAGACCATCACTGACCCACCACCAAAACGGTCATGCTGAACCATGTTACAGGCAGCAGAACGTTCTCCACGGCTTCTCCAGACCCTTTCACATCTGTCACATGTGCTCAGGGTGAACCTGCTCTCATCTGTGAAAAGCACAGGGACCAGTGGTGGACCTGACAATTCTGGTGTCCAATGGCAAATGCCAAACGAGCTCTATGGTGCCAGGCAGTGAACACAGGGCCCACTAGAGGATGTCGAGCCCTCAGGCCACCCTCATGAAGTCTGTTTCTGATTGTTTGGTCAGAGACATTCACACCAGTGGCCTGCTGGAGGTCATTTTGTAGGGCTCTGGCAGTGCTCATCCTGTTCCTCCTTGCACAAAGGAGCAGATACCGGTCCTGCTGATGGGTTAAGGACCTTCTACGGCCCTGTCCAGCTCTCCTAGAGGAACTGCCTGTCTCCTGGAATCTCCTCCATGCCCTTGAGACAGTGCTGGGAGACACAGCAAACCTTCTGGCAATGGCAGGTATTGATGTGCCATCCTGGAGGAGTTGGACTGCCTGTGCAACCTCTGTAGGGTCCAGGTATGGCCTCATGCTACCAGTAGTGACACTGACCCTAGCCAAATGCAAAACTAGTGAAAGACAGTCAAAAATGATGAGTAGGGAAAAAATGTCACCTGTAAAACCATTCCTGTTTTGGGGGACGTCTCATTGTTGCCCATCTAGTGCACCTGTTGTTAATTTCATGAACACCAAAGCAGCTGAAACTGATGAACAACCCCCTCTGCGACTTACCTGACCAGATCCATATCCCAGGAGTTTCACTGACTTGATGCTAGACTCGGATTACACAGTCTTCCTTTCATTTTTTTTGAGCGGTGTGTAACATTGTGATGGTCCTTTCCACTCAAAGTCCAAAACCTACAGCTTGATAGCGACTCACAGTACCTATCAGCTATAAGGGAATATTTAAAAACAGTCCCTCTTGGAGAGTCCTTGTGTTCACCCGGGCAGCTGGGAGGTGGCCCTGCATGTCGGAAAGTGGAAGGGTAGATAAGGGGATGGGGGCTATTGTCCCACATCCCTCTAGAAGGTCATAACCGCTCGGTCGAAGCAAGACTTCAGTAATTGTGTACAAGATATTTGATGGAATGTGAGACGTATTTCTGTTGTTTAGATTTCTAGATTTGATGCATATACTATTTTTTTTTTTTGTTTTTTTTGTTGTTGTTTTTTGCCATATGGTTTCTAGGGATCCTTTTTGCTGAGTACTAAAATAATTATACAAAACCAATATGGCACGCTGGCGAGTTTCTACCACCCGCTCCTCCTCAGTAAACTCCACTCCATCGGCCTCCATGACTCCGCTCTCTCCTGGTTCTCCTCTTACCTTTCTCAGCGCACTTTCAGTGTCACATACAACTCCTCCTCAGCTCCGCTCCCTCTTTCTGTTGGGGTACCCCAAGGTTCTGTTCTTGGGTCCCTACTTTTCTCTCTCTACACCTCCTCCCTGGGCCAACTGATCACCTCCCATGGCTTCCAATACCACCTCTATGCTGATGACACCCAGATCTATGTCTCCACTCCCCAGCTCACCCCCTCAATCTCCTCATGTATCACAAATCTACTAAGCAACATATCAGCATGGATGTCATACCACTACCTTAAACTCCATCTTTCCAAAACTGAGCTGTAATATTTCCTCCCCCCCAATCCCCCACTCACGACTTTACCATTAAGATCAACAGCACAACCATTGGTCCTTCCCCTCATGCCAGGGTGTAGGCGTAATCCTAGACTTTGACCTCTCCCTTGCCCCACATACAATCACTGGCTAAATCCTGCCGCCTCAACCTCCAGAACATTTCCAAAATCCTCCCCTTCCTGACCAATGACACCACAAAACAACTTATCCATGCTTTGGTTATATCCCGCCTCGATTACTGCAACTCCCTCCTCACTGGTCTACCGTTACACAGGCTATCCCCCCTTCAGTCTATTATGAATGCTGCTGCTAGACTCATACACCTTATCAACCGATCAGCGACTGCCGCTAGACTCATACACCTTACCAACCGACCAGCGACTGCCGCTAGACTCATCCACCTTATCAACCGATCAGCGACTGCCGCTAGACTCATACATCTTACCAACCGATCAGCGACTGCCGTTAGACTCATACACCTTACCAACCGATCAGCGACTGCCGCTAGACTCATACACCTTACCAACCGATCAGTGACTGCTGCTAGTCTCATACACCTTACCAACCGATCAGTGACTGCCGCTAGACTCATACACCTTATCAACCGATCAGCGACTGCCGCTAGACTCATACACCTTACCAACCGATCAGCGACTGCCGCTAGACTCATACACCTTATCAACCGATCAGCGACTGCTGCTAGACTCATCCACCTTACCAACCGACCAGCGACTGCTGCTAGACTCATACACCTTACCAACCGATCAGCGACTGCTGCTAGACTCATCCACCTTACCAACCGACCAGCGACTGCTGCTAGACTCATACACCTTACCAACCGATCAGCGACTGCTGCTAGACTCCTACACCTTACCAACCGATCAGCGACTGCTGCCAGACTCATACACCTTACCAACCGATCAGCGACTGCTGCTAGACTCATACACCTTACCAACTGATCAGCGACTGCTGCCAGACTCATACACCTTACCAACCGATCAGCGACTGCTGCCAGACTCATCCACCTTACCAACCGATCAGCGACTGCTGCTAGACTCATCCACCTTACCAACCGATCAGCGACTGCTGCCAGACTCATCCACCTTACCAACCGATCAGCGACTGCTGCTAGACTCATCCACCTTACCGACCGATCAGCGACTGCTGCTAGACTCATACACCTTGCCGACCGATCAGCGACTGCTGCTAGACTCCTACACCTTACCAACCGATCAGCGACTGCTGCCAGACTCATCCACCTTACCAACCGATCAGCGACTGCTGCTAGACTCATACACCTTACCAACCGATCAGCGACTGCTGCTAGACTCATACACCTTACCAACCGATCAGCGACTGCTGCTAGACTCATACACCTTACCAACCAATCAGCGACTGCTGCTAGACTCCTACACCTTACCAACCGATCAGCGACTGCTGCCAGACTCATACACCTTGCCAACCGATCAGCAACTGCTGCTAGACTCATCCACCTTACCAACCGATCAGCGACTGCTGCTAGACTCATCCACCTTACCAACCGATCAGCGACTGCTGCTAGACTCATCCACCTTACCGACCGATCAGCGACTGCTGCTAGACTCATACACCTTGCCGACCGATCAGCGACTGCTGCTAGACTCCTACACCTTACCAACCGATCAGCGACTCCTGCTAGACTCATCCACCTTACCGACTGATCAGCGACTGCTGCTAGACTCATACACCTTGCCGACCGATCAGCGACTGCTGCTAGACTCCTACACCTTACCAACCGATCAGTGACTGCTGCTAGACTCATACACCATACCAACCGATCAGCGACTGCTGCTAGACTCATACGCCTTACCAACCGATCAGCGACTGCTGCCCCTCTCTGCCAATCCCTCCACTGGCTTCCACTAACCCAACGTATAAAATACTAACCACAGCTTACAAAGCCATCCACAACACTGCCCCTAGCTACATCGCCGACCTCATCCACAGACACTGCCCAAATCGCCCACTCCGCTCCTCCCATGATATCCTCCTCTCTAGCTCCCTCATCACCTCCTCCCACGCTCGCCTCCAGGACTTCTCCAGAGCCTCTCCCATCCTCTGGAACTCCCTACCAGAGCATGTCCGGTCAGCCCCCGCCCTGTCTGCCTTTAGGCAATCTTTGAAAACTCACTTCTTCAGGGAAGCCTACCCCACCTCCACCTAAGAACTGTACTTGAATCACCTCCGTCAGATCATCCCCCGCAGCTATCACCTTTTGTATCACCTCCCCCTTCCTTTAGATTGTAAGCTCCTCCTATTCCTTCTGTACTGAAATGTATTGTAATTGTACCGCCCCCCTTATATTGTAAAGCGCTGCGCAAACTGTTGGCGCCATATAAATCATGTATAATAATAATAATCAGCCCAGCGCACCTACACAGTATTATGGCATTGATGAATTACAACCCAAACTTTCTAATTGTATATGTACACTATAGGCATTTTGGTTGTTTTTGTTTGTTTTTTGTTTGTTTCTGTTGTTTTTTTGCTGTATGGTTTCTAAGGCTCCATTCACACTAGGGCGTTTCAAAATGTGTCGATTCCGCCGCCGATTTGAAAATACACCGTGACAATGTGAAAATGTGCAATCGTGTGTCCAGGTGCCATTCATTTCTATGGCGCCTAAAAACATAGGGCGTTATTTGCCGTGATCGCAGTTTTCCGTGCGACAAACGCGCCACGATCTTGCAAACGAAATCATGTGACGCGCGATGCTCAAAAAAAGGAACTGTTTTTGGGCACCGTGCGTCCTGCGATTTTGTTTGCGCAATCGCGGCGTGTTTGTCGCGCGGAAAACCAAGCCACGATCGTGGAAAAAATGCCCTCCCCCATTTATTTCAATGGAACCTGGACGCGTAATCGTGCGTTTACACATTGCCACAGCACGCTTTCAAATTGCGATTTAAGACGCCCTAGTGTGAATGGAGCCTTAGGGATCCTTTTACTTATTACTATAATAATTATATAAAACCATTGCGGCACGCTAGCGAGTTTTCTCATTAGCCCAGCGCACCTATACAGGATATTAGGCATTTATAAATTACAACCTGAACTTTCGAATTGCATATGTACCCGATGGGCATAGTTGGTTGGATTACGTCTGGCCCAGGTCCAATACGATATATTTCTTTAATATATGCATAAGGTGGCTCCATAGTTAGAAGTAAATTAGGCAGAAGATTTATACAATGATTCTTTATCAATAGAATTCCCCTTTCACCTTTACAAGTAATGGATAGGAATAGCAGGGGCTTTCGTTAGAACAGGGGTCTCCAAACTTTTCAAAGGGCCAATTTACTGTCCTTCAGACTTTAGGGGGGCCGGATTGTAGCCTATGAAGGTAGAAAATGTCTCAGGACCAGCATCAATGAGAAAAAACATGGCTTTGGGTTTGGTGGTCAATAGAAGGAGGAGTAGTGACCCATCATTGGTATCAGTGGAAGAAATAGTGCCCCATTGTTGGTGTCAATGGAAGGAATAGTGTCTAATATCATTGGAAGGGATAGTGCCCCATTGTTGGTGTCAATGGAAGAAATAGTGCCCCATTGTTGGTGTCAATGGAAGGAATAGTGCCCCATTGTTGGTGTCAATGAAAGAAACAGTGTCTAATATCACTGGAATCAGTGGAAGAAATAGTGCCCCATTGTTGGTATCAGTGGAAGAAATAGTGCTCCATTGTTGGTGTCAATAGAAGGAATAGTGTCCCATTGTTGGTGTCAATGAAATAAACCTTATCTAATATCATTGGTATCAGTGGAAGAATTAGTGCCTCATTGTTGGTATCAGTGGAAGAATTAGTGCCTCATTGTTGATGTCAATGGAAGGAATAGTGCCCCATTGTTGGTGTCAATGGAAGAAACAGTGTCTAATATCATTGGAATCATTGGAAGAAATAGTGCCCCATTGTTGGTGTCAATGGAAGGAATAGTGCCCATTGTTGGTGTCAATGGAACAAATAGTGCCCCATTGTTGGTCTCAATGGAAGGAATAGTGCCCCATTGTTGGTGTCAATGGAAGAAACAGTGTCTAATATCATTGGAATCAGTGGAACAAATAGTGCCTCATTGTTGGTATCAGTGGAAGAAATAGTGCCCCATTGTTGGTGTCAATAGAAGGAATAGTGCCCTATTGTTGGTGTCAATAAAAGGAATAGTGCCCCATTGTTGGTGGCAATGGAAGAAATAGTGCCCCATTGTTGGTGTCAATGGAAGGAATAGTGCTCCATTGTTGTCAATGGAAGGAATAGTTCCTCATTGTTAGTGTCAATAGAAGGAATAGTGCCCCATTGTTGGTGTCAGTGGAAGGAATAGTGCCCCATTGTTGGTGTCAGTGGAAGGAATAGTGCCCCATTGTTGGTGTCAGTGGAAGGAATAGTGCTCCATTGTTGTCAATGGAAGGAATAGTTCCTCATTGTTATTGTCAATAGAAGAAATAGTGCCCCATTGTTGGTGTCAGTGGAAAGAATAGTGCCCCATTGTTGGTGTCAATAGAAGGAATAGTGCCCCATTGTTGGTGTCAATGGAAGGAATAGTGCCCCATTGTTGGTGTCAATGGAAGAAATAGTGCCCCATTGTTGGTGTCAATGGAAGGAATAGTTCCTCATTGTTGTCAATGGAAGGAATAGTTCCTCATTGTTAGTGTCAATAGAAGGAATAGTGCCCCATTGTTGGTGTCAGTGGAAGGAATAGTGCCCCATTGTTGGTGTCAGTGGAAGGAATAGTGCCCCATTGTTGGTGTCAGTGGAAGGAATAGTGCTCCATTGTTGTCAATGGAAGGAATAGTTCCTCATTGTTATTGTCAATAGAAGAAATAGTGCCCCATTGTTGGTGTCAGTGGAAAGAATAGTGCCCCATTGTTGGTGTCAATAGAAGGAATAGTGCCCCATTGTTGGTGTCAATGGAAGGAATAGTGCCCCATTGTTGGTGTCAATGGAAGAAATAGTGCCCCATTGTTGGTGTCAATGGAAGGAATAGTTCCTCATTGTTATTGTCAATAGAAGGAATAGTGTCCCTATTGTTGGTGTCAATGGAAGGAATAGTTCCTCATTGTTATTGTCAATAGAAGGAATAGTGTCCCTATTGTTGGTGTCAATGGAAGGAATAGTGCTCCATTGTTGGTGTCAATGGAAGGAATAGTGCCTAATATCATTGGAAGGGATAGTGCCCCAAAGGCCGGATAAAGGCTAGCAAAAGGCCACATCCAGCCCTCGGGCCACAGTTTGGAGACCCCTGATTTAGAACATTATAGGAATGGGTATATAGTGAACACATGGACTCTCCAGTTGGGGCTGTTTCTTAATAATTACCTTCTGGTTGATAGGTACCAACAGTCATCGTCAATCTACGTGTTGGCAGTACTGAATTAACCCCTGTGGAGGACAATAGGCATTGGAAACCTTGGGGCCGCCTCGCAGGTTTCTGGAGGTTTCTCGTGTGGGCGCTCTAGTGGGATGACATTGAACGAAGTAGTGCGCACATCAGCAGCTAGATGGAGATGACCATCACTACTGTACATTACACGGACGCGGGTTGCACCAACGGTATTTACAAACTTACAGCTGAAAGAAGATGAGCTTTTAAGAGACAAACAGTAATGTGATCCTGATGTCTCTGGTTTATGGCCTAATTGGGTGCATCATATTAATACAGGATTTTCTGTATAGAGTCCTTAATGTAAAGCTAATTCATTTCTTCTAATTGTAAACAATTTATGAACGCTTCATTGTAACTTTTTTTCAAGATAAAATCAAAATTATGTTAAACTGTTGTTGAGGGGGGTGGGGCCCATAGGCCGGAGCCTACGATGCCTATTTGGTAATCAAGCATTGGAGTGAAAAGTATACTTTATGGTGCCGCTTCAAGCTACGGATGGAAGGAAAAGGATCACCCCACCAGCAAGTGAAAAGAGGGGAGCGTGAGTCCGAGCGATTCCAGTGTCAGCCAATACAAGTGAAGGGATGGACGCTGCTCAACCGACCCCAGGAGTCCAATGTTGAGGAACAGTGTCTAATATCATTGGAATCAGTGGCCACTGTTCTGGCCACGCCCTCTGACAGAGTCCATCCCTTCACTTGTCTTGGCTGAATCAAGCATTGGACTTTTTTTTCACCTCCAGCCCCTGATGAAGAGTTGTTCTCGAAATGCGTTGCTCATTATTTGTAAATGTGGATAGTTGTTGTCACGTACTTCATAGAGGACTGAAATGACGAGGTCGGCCTCACTGGTATCTCCAGCTCAGGCCTCATTGGACGTGGAACAGAGGGTACTGAGGGACAGGAGGAACACGAGGACCAGCAGATGTTGCAGCAGGAGATATAGTCCCAATCCTGGACTAACGGGTCAGGAATCAATAGCTGTGTTCAGTAGTCTAGCCCAGGTTAAAGGAGCACTCTACTTGCATTGCAGCTCCAGGACGTGTGGCTTGTCAGAACTCTCAGCATACTTGAGGCAAAATCACTGAGCTTGTGCAGCAGACAGCCAGGCAGGCGCTCGAGCAGGACAGGAAGCCAGGATCAAAAACAGAAGTGTGGTCAGAGGAATAGTCAGGGTCATTGACAGGAGGGCAGCAGGGTACCAAATCATAAGCAGAACCAAAGTCAGGAACAGATCCGGGTCAGGAACAGAGGGGGGGGGGGGTCAGAAACAGAGGGGGGGGGGTTAGAAACAGAGGGGGGGTCATTAACATATCCGGGTCAGGAACAGAGGGGGGGGGCAGAAAAAGAGGGAGGTCAGAAATAGAGGGAGGTCAGAAACAGAGCCGGTTCAGGAACAGAGTCAGGTCAGGAACAGTGCGGGGTCCTAAACAGAACAGGGTCAGTAACAGAGCGGGGTCAGGAACAGAGCCGAGTCAGGAACAGAGCGGGTTCAGGAACAGAGCGGGTTCAGGAACAGAGCCGAGCCAGGAACAGAGCCGAGCCAGCAACAGAGCCGGGTCAGGAACAGAGCCGAGTCAGGAACAGAGCCGAGCCAGCAACAGAGCCGAGCCAGCAACAGAGCCGAGCCAGCAACAGAGCCAGGTCAGGAACAGAGCCGAGTCAGGAACAGAGCGGGTTCAGGAACAGAGCCGGGTCAGGAACAGAGCCGAGCCAGCAACAGAGCCGGGTCAGGAACAGAGCCGAGCCAGGAACAGAGCCGAGCCAGGAACAGAGCCGAGCCAGGAACAGAGCCGACTCAGGAACAGAGCCGGGTCAGGAACCGTTGACAAGTCAGGAGCAGAATCCAAGATCAGGTCAGGAGCGAGCTGGGTCAGCAACAACGGAATCATATGAGATAAATGCAGGACACAGGTAACAGCTGAAGATTAGTGGGGGTGGGAAGTTAATTGGTGATAAAATTATATATATCAGGCCTGATATTTTTTACCTTTTAAATATGATTTGTTAACAATAAAAGTTTTGCTAGTTTAACATAAATAATTTTCTTGTTATTAATAATGTCTAAAAAGTGCCATACTTTGCTCTTTTTTTTGTGGTTTTCCATCCTGGAAAAGCCAACACGTATTGGGGTTCACACTCCTCCTTCATCAGGTCTTAAAGTGTTACTAAACCCCGGACCCCGCATTCACTATATCCGTTCTCCCCGGACCCCGCATTCACTATATCCGTTCTCCCCGGACCCCGCATTCACTATATTCGCTCTCCCCGGACCCCGCATTCACTATATCTGCTCTCCCCGGACCACGCATTCACTATATCCGCTCTCCCCGGACCCTGCATTCACTATATCCGCTCTCCCCGGACACTGCATTCACTATATCCGCTCTCCCAGGACCCCGCATTCACTATATCTGCTCTCCCCGGACCCTGCATTCACTATATCCGCTCTCCACGGACACTGCATTCACTATATCTGGTCTCCCCGGACCCCGCATTCACTATATCCGCCCTCCCCGGACCCCGCATTCACTATATCTGCTCTCCCAGGACCCCGCATTCACTATATCTGCTCTCTCCGGACCCCGCATTCACTATATCTGCTCTCCCCGGACCCCGCATTCACTATATCCACCCTCCCCAGGCCCTGCATTCACTATATCTGCTCTCCCAGGACCCCGCATTCACTATATCTGCTCTCCCCGGACCCCGCATTCACTATATCCGCTCTCCCCCGGACCCCGCATTCACTATATCCGCTCTCCCCAGACCACGCATTCACTATATCCGTTCTCCCCCAGGGCCCTGCATTCATTATATCTGCTCTCCCCGGACCCGGCATTCATCATTATATCTGGTCTTCCCGAAACCTGCATTCACTATATGCGTTCTCCCCGGACCCCGCATACACTATATCCGCTCTCCCCCAGGACCCCGCATTCACTATATCTGCTCTCCCAGGACCCCGCATTCACTATATCCGCTCTCCCCGGACCCCGCATTCACTATATCCGCTCTCCCCCAGACCCTGCATTCACTATATCCGCTCTCCCCGGACCCCGCATTCACTATATCCGCTCTCCCCGGACCCTGCATTCACTATATCCGCTCTCCCCGGACCCCGCATTCATCATTATATCCGGTCTTCCCGGACCCCGCATTCACTATATCTGGTCTCCCAGTACCCTGCATTCCCTATATCCGCTCTTCCCGGACCCCGCATTCACTATATTCGCTCTCCTCCAGGACCCTGCATTCACTATATCCGCTCTCCCCGGACCCCGCATTCACTATATCTGGTTTCCCCGGACCCCGCATTCAGTATATCTGCTCTCCCCGGACCCTGCATTCAGTATATCTGCTCTCCCCGGACCCCGCATTCACTATGTCCGCTCTCCCCGGACCCCGCATTCACTATATCCGCTCTCCCCGGACCCCGCATTCACTATATCTGCTCTCCCCGGACCCCGCATTCACTATATCCGCTCTCCCCGGACCCCGCATTCTCTATATCCGCTCTCCCCAGACCCCGCATTCACTATATCCGCTCTCCGCGGACCCCGCATTCACTATATCCGCTCTCCCCGGACCCCGCATTCACTGTATCCGCTCTCCATGGACCCCGCATTCACTATATCCACTCTCCCCGGACCCCGCATTCACTATATCCGCTCTCCCCGGACCCCGCATTTACTATATCCACTCTCCCCGGACCCCACATTCACTATATTCGGTCTCCCCGGACCCTGCATTCACTATATTTGCTCTCCCACAGTACACACAACATGGAAATGCAATTATTTTGTGCCCATATTAGGTCGACATTCCCTTCATGAGACCATGTGCCCAGGGGTGGACTGACCATTTGGAAACTCGGTAGGGGGCCCCATGAGATGCCCCTGGTACCTTTTTCATAGGCTTTTTTGAGTTTGGGCAAGGTCACAGGGGCCCCATGATCCCCTATTGCCCAGAGGCCCCATGAGTTCTCAGTCCGCCCCTGCATGTGCCCATATTAGGTCAATGACGTCCCTTCATGAGACCATGTGCCCATATTAGGCCAATGACGTTCCCTTCATGAGACCATGTGCCCATATTAGGCCAATGACGTTCCCTTCATGAGACCATGTGCCCATATTAGGTCAATGACGTTCCCTTCATGAGACCATGTGCCCATATTAGGTCGACGTTCCCTTCATGAGACCATGTGTCCATATTAGGTCAATGACATTCCCTTCATGAGACCATGTGCCCAGGGGTGGACTGACCATTTGGAAACTCGGGCACTGGCCGAGGGCCCCGGGTTAGTAGGGGGCCCCATGAGATGCCCCTGGTACCTTTTTCATAGGCTTTTTTGAGTTTGGGCAAGGTCACAGGGGCCCGTTGATCCCCTATTGCCCAGAGGCCCCATGAGTTCTCAGTCCGCCCCTGCATGTGCCCATATTAGGTCAATGACGTTCCCTTCATGAGACCATGTGCCCATATTAGGTCAATGACGTTCCCTTCATACGACCATGTGCCCATATTAGGTCAATGACGTTCCCTTCATACGACCATGTGCCCATATTAGGCCAATGACGTTCCCTTCATACAACCATGTGCCCATATTAGGTCAATGACGTTCCCTTCATGAGACCATGTGCCCATATTAGGTCAATGACGTTCCCTTCATACGACCATGTGCCCATATTAGGCCAATGACGTTCCCTTCATGAGACCATGTGCCCATATTAGGTCAATGACGTTCCCTTCATGAGACCATGTGCCCATATTAGGTCAATGACGTTCCCTTCATACGACCATGTGCCCATATTAGGTCAATGACGTTCCCTTCATACGACCATGTGCCCATATTAGGCCAATGACGTTCCCTTCATACAACCATGTGCCCATATTAGGCCAATGACGTTCCCTTCATGAGACCATGTGCCCATATTAGGCCAATGACGTTCCCTTCATACAACCATGTGCCCATATTAGGCCAATGACGTTCTCTTCATGAGACCATGTGCCCATATTAGGTCAATGACGTTCCCTTCATACGACCATGTGCCCATATTAGGCCAATGACGTTCCCTTCATGAGACCATGTGCCCATATTAGGTCAATAACGTTCCCTTCATGAGACCATGTGCCCATATTAGGCCAATGACGTTCCCTTCATACGACCATGTGCCCATATTAGGCCAATGACGTTCCCTTCATATGACCATGTGCCCATATTAGGCCAATGACGTTCCCTTCATGAGACCATGTGTCCATATTAGGCCAATGACGTTCCCTTCATGAGACCATGTGCCCATATTAGGCCAATGACGTTCCCTTCATACGACCATGTACCCATATTAGGTCAATAACGTTCCCTTCATGAGACCATGTGCCCATATTAGGTCAATGACGTTCCCTTCATACGACCATGTGCCCATATTAGGCCAATGACGTTCCCTTCATGAGACCATGTGCCCATATTAGGCCAATGACGTTCCCTTCATGAGACCATGTGCCCATATTAGGCCGATGACGTTCCCTTCATACGACCATGTGCCCATATTAGGTCAATAACGTTCCCTTCATGAGACCATGTGCCCATATTAGGCCAATGACGTTCCCTTCATGAGACCATGTGCCCATATTAGGCCAATGACGTTCCCTTCATACGACCATGTGCCCATATTAGGTCAATGACGTTCCCTTCATACGACCATGTGCCCATATTAGGCCAATGACGTTCCCTTCATACAACCATGTGCCCATATTAGGCCAATGACGTTCCCTTCATGAGACCATGTGCCCATATTAGGCCAATGACGTTCCCTTCATGAGACCATGTGCCCATATTAGGCCAATGACGTTCCCTTCATGAGACCATGTGCCCATATTAGGCCAATGACGTTCCCTTCATAGGACCATGTGCCCATATTAGGTCAATAACGTTCCCTTCATGAGACCATGTGTCCATATTAGGCCAATGACGTTCCCTTCATACGACCATGTGCCCATATTAGGTCAATAACGTTCCCTTCATGAGACCATGTGTCCATATTAGGCCAATGACGTTCCCTTCATACGACCATGTGCCCATATTAAGTCAATAACGTTCCCTTCATGAGACCATGTGCCCATATTAGGTCAACCATGAAGCTACAGGTGATATTTGTGTCACTCCTCCCCAATCATTTCAGACACCATGCCTGTTTTCGGCCTGATCTGGAATTTCAGCCGGTGTGCTGGGAGTGATGAGAATCTAATGATAGAGTCATGCTGAGGTTTCGCCGTTGGCCCGGAGCTCTTGTTTAACATGTATATCCCGCTGTAACGGGTTTATTAGCGCTGAATGTGGTTTCACGGCATTAAAAATGTTATTTGTTAATGAGACTAATTGTCCCCCTGTGACGAGAGCTTAATGTTCCTCCATGCCGGGCGATCCCAGGAGTGCGCCGGAGCGAATATCACTGGAACGCCGTAGGCGTGGTGTCCTGCAGCCTCCTACTAACAGCTTGTACCGGAGGAAATGTTCTTGTGAGATGAAAGGCGATCCAGACAGAGCCTGCTGGAAGCATCCGACGATCCCCGCAGCCAAATCCTCCCATCTGAGGGAAGACAGCAACCAAAACCAGCGACCGGGGAGGAAGAGAACTGCGAGACTTATTACAGGGCGTCTATCTGCATGCCATATGCGTCTCCGCAACCGATCGTCCTTTTATTTAAAGAGAGCAGCCTGCTTAAAGGGCCCGATTACTTCTTTGCACCGCAGTAGCAAACGTGCGCTAACCTAGGTTCACACCTACGCAGTTTGCGTTTTGCGTTTTCTGCACTGCGTGTTGCATTGCGTTTTTGAAGCGTTTTGCTTTTTTTTTCTTGTTGCTGGGCAGATTTAAAATGCTTTCTGCAGCGTTTCCATTGAAGTCTATAGGACCAAAAACGCAACTTTTTGCATTTATTTATTTCAGATACTTATATAGCGCCGTCAATTTACGCAGCACTTTACATATATATTGTACATTCACATCAGTCCCTAACCCTCAAGGGGCGTACAATCTAAGGTCCCTAACCCTCAAGGGGCGTACAATCTAAGGTCCCTAACCCTCAAGGGGCGTACAATCTAAGGTCCCTAACCCTCAAGGGGCGTACAATCTAAGGTCCCTAACCCTCAAGGGGCGTACAATCTAAGGTCCCTAACCCTCAAGGGGCGTACAATCTAAGGTCCCTAACCCTCAAGGGGTGTACAATCTAAGGTCCCTAACCCTCAAGGGGCGTACAATCTAAGGTCCCTAACTCACATTCATATACTAGGGCCAGCTTAGACAGGAGCCAATTCACCTACCAGTATGTTTTTGGAGTGTGGGAGGAAACCGGAGTACCTGGAGGAAACCCACGCAGGCACAGGGAGAACATGCAAACTCCAGGCAGGTGGTGCCGTGGCTGGGACTCGAACAGGGGTGGACTGACCATTTGGAAACTTGGGCACTGCCCGAGGGTCCGGAGTCAGTAGGGGGCCCCATGAGATGCCCCTGGTACCTTTTTCATAGGCTTTTTTCAATTTGGGCGAGGACACAGGGGCCTCATGATCTCCTATTGCCCGGGGGCCCCATGAGTTATCAGTCCGCCCCTGGATTCGAACCAACAACCCGAGTACTGCCAGGCGGAAGTGCTAACCACTTAGCCACTGTGCTGTCCATTAAAAAAAGTCCCTGACCCTTTCCAAAAAATGCACCGGGTGAAAACGTGCAGATGTGAACATGTCCCATAGGAGATCATGTTAAGCTCCCGGTCACATTGGGTGCGATTCTGGTATGTGATTTGCATGCCAGGCGACTTGCAAATCGTAGGCCAAGTCGCACCCTATTGTTTGCTATTACAGCGGTCATATCCGTGCGGTTCTGACTTGGTCGGAGCAGCACCTATTTCTAAAGTAGTGCATGCACTACTTTTCGTGCGATTTGTATAGACACAGAGGCGCCCCTAGGGTTGGTGTCACCCGGTGTGGTAACACTTGGCGACACCTCCTCCGACGATCCCCGCAGAATGGATCGGATCTGTGGATTGAGCATAATGGATCAGACTTCGATCCATTATGCTCAATCCGCAGATCCGATCTATCCTGCAGGGATCGTCGGCTTTCTTTACAACTTACCTTTTCTTGGAGCGGGTCCGGTGTCACCCCGTATACGTTGCATGCTGACGATCCTGGATCGTCGGCATGCAACCTATATGGGGTGACACCGGACCCGCTCCAAGAAAAGGTAAGTTGTAAAGAAAGCCGACGATCTCCGCAGGATGGATTGGTTCCATCCTGCAGGGATCGTCGGCTTGCTTTACAACTTGCCTTTTTGTGGAGCAGGTCCAGTGTCACCCCGTGCGGTTGGACCGACCGCACCCCCGCACCTGCCTCGGGATGCCACTGTATAGACATCTGTGTCAGATGTCTTGCAAACTGCAAGTAAATCAGCAGGTCACCTGATTTTGAAATCATGCGACGTCACTGTAAGTCGCACGATTTCAAAATTGGCTTTGATGTGACCTGGGGGGGTTAATGGCCGGTACTGCGTTTCTGCAAAATGCTGCAGAAAACCCTTAGGTGTTAGGATCCTAGGGTAACACGAGTTATATAAAAATGAATGGGCAGCAATCAGGGGCGGACTGACAACTCATGGGGCCCCTGGGCAATAGGGGATCATGGGGCCCCTGTGTCCTCACCCACACTCAAAAAAGCCTATGAAAGGTACCAGGGGCATCTCATGGGGCCCCCTACTGACCCCGGGCCCTCGGGCAGTGCCTGAGTACCAGAATGGACAGTCCGCCCCTGGCTGCCATGCCCCAAAAGCGCTTTAACCAAATGCAGCACAGGGCACTACCGTGGATTGCTTGGCAGTACAGTGCAGGTGCATTGCCGTAGACGGGCTTCACACTGTTGTGTACGCAAATGCGCATATGTGTTTCTATGCCTTACATAGAAAAGTTGCATGTAGGGCAGCTCAATCATTTCACTTGGCTGCCCTACATATGAGACATGAGGAAAATAAGTCCCTGCCTCTTTTCCAGAAATGCGCTGCATCCAACCGCTTGGTGCTTCGGCACCCTTTTGCAGATGCAAGGCGGGGGGGGCATTAATAGTTATTGGCACCCCACGCAATTGCTAAAATGATCGTTGGCAAAGCATCTTCCCAATACATGTTGCCACAAATGCTGCATGTACCTTTTTGGTGCATTAGACTGCCTGTTCACATGAATGGCTGCCGTAACATAACGCACTTCAGCATGCAGCATAATGCACGGTAACACGTGTGTGCTAATTCAGCGTGGGCCCGGACCGGGGCGTGTATATCAAGTAAGTTATTTCATTCATTATTTTTTTTATGTAGATACACTATATTGCCAAAAGTATTGGTCGGCCGGCCTTTCCACGCACATGAACTTTAATGGCCCCCCAGTCTTAGTCCGTAGGGTTCAATATTGAGTTGGCCCCGCCCTTTCCACACACATGAACTTTAATGGCCCCCCAGTCTTAGAACGTAGGGTTCAATATTGAGTTGGCCCCGCCCTTTCCACACACATGACCTTTAATGACCTCCCAGTCTTAGTCCGTAGGGTTCAATATTGAGTTGGCCCCGCCCTTTGCAGCTATAACAGCTTCAACTCTTCTGGGAAGGCCGTCCACAAGGTTTAGGAGGGTGTCTATGGGAAGGTTGGACCATTCTTCCAGAAGCACATTTGTCAGGTCAGGCACTGATGTCGGGGGAGGAGGCCTGGCTCGCAGTCTCTGCTCTAATTCATCCCAAAGGTGTTCTATGGGGCTGAGGTCAGGACTTTGTGCAGGACAGTCAAGTTCCTCCACCCCAAACTGGCTCCTCCATGTCTTTATGGACCTTGCTTTGTGCACTGGTGGGCAGTCATGTTGGAACAGGAAGGGGCCACCCCCAAACTCTTCCCACAAAGTTGGGAGAATGAAATTGGCCAAAATGTCGCCTTAAGAGTTCCCTTCACTGGAACTAGGGGGCCAAGTCCAACCCCCGAAAAACAATTCCACACCATAATCCCCCCCCACCAAACTTTACACTTGGCACAATGCAGTCAGGCAAGTACCGTTCTCTTGGCAACCACCAAACCCAGACACATCCATCGGATTGCCAGACAGAGAAGCGTGATTGGTCACTCCAGAGAACATGTCTCCCCTGCTCTAGAGTCCAGTGGCAGCGTGCTTTACACCACGGCATCCGACGCTTTGCATTGCACTTGGTGATGGAAGGCTTGGATGCAGCTGCTCGACCATGGAAACCCATTCCATGAAGCTCTCTACGCACTGTTGTTGGGCTCATCTGAAGGCCACACCAAGTTTGGAGGTCTTTAGCTATTGACTCTGCAGACAGTTGGCGACTTCTGCGCACTGTGCGCTTCAGCATGCGCTGACCCCGCCCTGTCATGTGACGTGGCCTACCACTTGGTGGCTGAGTGGCTGTTGTTCCCAGTTGCTTCCACTTTGTTATAATCCCACTAACAGTTGAGCGTGGAATATTTAGTAGCCAGGAAATGTCACGGATGGACTTATTGCCCAGGTGGCCACCTATCACGGGACCACGCTTGGAGTCACTGAGCTCCTGAGAGCGACCTATTCTTTCACCAATGTCTGTAGAAGCCGTCTGCATGCCTAGGGGCTTGATTGTATACACCTGTGTCCATGGAGGGAATTGGACCACTTGAATCCAATGATTTGGAGGGCGGGCCTAATATTTTTTTGGTACTATAGTGTATATGGAATCTGTGACGAGGAAAAGAGCACACATAGGCACGCAGCAGTTCACTAGTTAAACCATATGTAAACCCACGTAACTTCAAAATATCATTTATTTAGGGTTCACATCTATGCTAAGGTGTATGGATAGTAAAACCTTGACATTCCATTTGCTGGTGAGGCCAAAGGGGTGGAGCCGGGCTCTCAATGACAGAAGTTGTTGTAAATTTACATACCAGGGAGCCCTGAGTTTTGGAGGGGCTCTAGACCAGGGGTTCCCAACTTTATTGAGACCAAGGTTCTTCCAAAACCTTCCATGTCCGGATAGTAAAAAATTAAATTTTTACTCACATGATACAAGTATGGGGATGAAAAACATGCAATGAAGGCTTTGGATGGGGCTGGGTGTCGCTGTGGGGTGGGGGTGGGTTCTAGGGGGAGTTTTGGGACTTTGCAGCAGACTTGGTAGCCCTGTAGGAGATGAGGGTTCTGGAGGGGCCTGGGGGGCACTGAGGGACACTGTTTGATGCTTGGGGCACTATGGAGGGCTGGAGGCTCTGCAGAAGATAGAGAGGTACTGTGTATGGATGTAAAGCACCAAAGTGAGTTGAGGGGCAGGGTGGAGGTAGAGGGCTCTCAGAAGGTCTAAGGCACTGTGGGTCACTATGGAAGGTTGAGTGTACTATGGGAGCTGGGAGGCACTGTAAGAGGTTAAGAGGCACTATGGAACGCTGCTGGAATTTGGAGGCACTATAGAGAGCTGGACACTCTGCAGCAGGCTAGGAGGTATTGTGGGAGACTGGGTAGCACTGTGATAAGTTGGGGGCACTGTGGAAATAAAGAGCTCTCAGGGGGCCTAGGGGCACTGTGGGTCACTATGGGAGGTGGGGCACTATGGAGTACTGGAGGCACTGCAGCATGTGGGAAGGCACTGTGGAAGGCTGGGCAGTACTGTGAAGGTAGAGAGTTGTCAGAGGGTCTAGGGTTACCTTGAGTCACTATAGGAGCTGTGAGGTTTGGGGAGCGCTGTGTGACACTGTAGAAGTTTGGGGGGACCTCTGGAGAGCTGGAGGCTCTGAATAAGACTTGAAGGCACTGTGGGAGACTGGGCAGCACTAGGAGAAATTTTGTGGGGGGGGGGGGAGGGTGGTGCTGTGGAGATAAAGAGCTTTCAGGGGTTCTAGGGGCACTGTGGTTCACTATGGGAGGTGGGACACTATAGGAGCTGGGAGGTTGGGGGGCACTGTGGAAATAGATGGCTCTCAGAGGCCTAGAGACACTGTGGGCCACTATGGGAGGATGGGGGGGGGGGTCTGTGAGGCACTGTTGGAGGTTGGGGGCACTATGGAGACAGGAGGTGCAGTGGCAGGTGGGGAGGCACTATGGGAGGCTTGGTAGCACTGTTGGGTGGCACTGTGGAGATAGAGAGCTGTCAGGGGCACCTTGGGCCACTATGGAAGGTCGGAGGTACTAAGTGAGCTGGGAGGCTGTGGGGCACTGTGAAGGAAGAGAGCTGTAAGGGGATCTAGGGGCACTTTTGCACACTATGGGAGGTTGGAGGCACCATGGGAGCTAGGAGGTTGGGGGCACTTTGGGACATTGTTGGAGTTTGGGGGGGCCTATGAAGAAGACTGGGAGGTGCTGTGGGAGGCTGGGCTATGCTGTGGGAGGTTTGGGGGCACTGTGGCGTTAGGGGGCTCCCAGGAGACCTAGGGACACTGTGGCCTACTATGGGAGGGTGGGGAGCACTGTTGGAGGTTAGGTGGCACTGTGGAGAGAGAGATCTGTCAGGGGCTCTAGGGGCACCTTGGGCCACTATGGGAGGTCGGAGGTACTAAGGGAGCTGGGAGGCTGTGGGGCACTGTGAAGGTAGAGAGCTGTAAGGGGGTCTAGGGGCACCTTTGCACACTATGGGAGGTTGGAGGCACCATGGGAGCTAGGAGGTTGGAGGCACCATGGGAGCTAGGAGGTTGGGGGCACTTTGGGACACTGTTGGGAGTTTGGGGGGGCCTATGAAGAAGACTGGGAGGTGCTGTGGAAGGCTGGGCTATGCTGTGGGAGGTTTGGGGGCACTGTGGCGTTCGAGGGCTCCCAGGAGACCTAGCGACATTGTGGCCCACTATGGGAGGGTGGGGAGCACTATGGGAGCTGGAAGGAACTTTGGAAGGTTAGAGGATCTGCAAATGGCTGTAGGCACAGAAGGAGGGAGGCCTAGAAATTACATGAAGTAACATCCAGACACATAAGCATGCCTACTACATCATAGAAATGATCTTTCATTAACAATTAATAGATTGTAACTGTGATTGATCCCCTTTTCATCCCCGGTATGGCCCCCCACCCCCCTGTCCCTCTACCTGCCTTCCCTTTTTATATTGAATTACATTTAAATTGCTAGCAGAATCCCCCATGCCGATTTAAAGGACAGAACATCTAAAGCCAATAAAGCCATGGGTATACTTTAGTTTCCATTGCCTGCCATGTGACTGCGGGCTCATTTGTTCTTTTATACCCATCGCTGAATGAACGGCGGGACATCTCAGAGGCAGAAATGTCAGATAATCCAGGAGAATAGTTCAGGGTCAGTCATACTGAGAACATCTCAAGACCTTCCGCAATATGGAAAATGTTACATTCGGATATTTCATCCATCCAACAAGACGCTCTTTCATTCCAGGTCACTCTATATTTTCCCTTTAAATCTTTTCTTGTAGAAATAATGCAGCTGGGAAATTCCTGAGCACAATGGGGTCTTGTTAATGATGACGACTGTGGCCCCCAGGAGCCAGTCACACATATACCTGTGACCGATGAATAAGCACATGGGTGCTACGATTTGTCCGTGGGGTAAGGTTGAATATTTTGCACCCTCTTTATTCTTCAGTAAGCACCCAGACAGGATCAATTCCCTATATTATGGATGCCTAGACCCCCTGGTGCTCAACCTGTGGCCCGGGGCCACACGCAGACCCTTGGCACCCACTGCACAGCTCCCTAGGGTCCCTGCTGAGAGAGAGCTGAAGAGAACACAAATGTGGAAGTACTGTTTTGTAAAGGGTCTGCAGTAGCATTGATCTCTAGCAGTCTCATGTAATGTGTCTCTTATCTCCTGAAGTATGTACTCAGTCTCCAACATCTCCTGTATTGTCTGCAGTCTCTGACTATCTCCAGCTACATGTCTGAAGTTTCTGACCATCTCCTGTCAAAATTTGTGGTCTCTTACCATCCCAAATCATGGGCCTATAGTATCTGACCACCTCCTGTAGTATGTCCACAGTCTCTGACCATTTTATGTAGTTTCCTTGTAGTCTCTGACCATCTCCCTTAGCATTTCTGCAGTCTCTGATCATCTCCGCTAGTATGTCTGCAGTCTCTGACCACCTTATGTAGTTTCCCTGCAGTCTCTGACTATCTCTTGTAGCGTGCCTGCAGTCTCTTACCATCTCCTGTAGGATGTCTGCAGTCTCTGACCATCTCCTGTACTATGTCTGCAGTCTCTGACCATCTTATGTAGTTTCCCTGCAGTCTCTGACTGTCTCTTGTAGCGTGCCTGCAGTCTCTGATCATCTCCTGTAGTATGTCTGTAGTCTCTTACCATCTCCTGTAGGATGTCTGCAGTCTCTGACCATCTCCTGTACTATGTCTGCAGTCTCTGACCATCTTATGTAGTTTCCCTGCAGTCTCTGACTGTCTCTTGTAGCGTGCCTGCAGTCTCTGATCATCTCCTGTACTATGTCTGTAGTCTGATCATCTCCTGTACTATGTCTGCAGTCTCTGACCATCTTATTTAGTTTCCCTGCAGTCTCTGACCATCTCTTGCAGCATGCCTGTAGTCTCTTACCATCTCCTGCAGTATGTCTGTAGTCTCTTACCATCTGCTGCAGTATGTCTGCAGTTTTTGACAATCTCTTGTAGTACAGTAAGTCTGCAGTCTCTGACCATCTCCTGTAGTGTGTCTGCAGTCTCTGACCATCTCCTGTAGTGTGTCTGCAGTCTCTGACCATCTCCTGCAGTATGTCTGCAAACTCTGACCATCTTATGTAGTTTCCCTGCAGTCTCTGACCATCTCCTGTAGCATGTCTGCAGTCTCTGACAATCTCCTGTCACATATCTGCAGTCTCCAACAATCTCCTGTCACATATCTGCAGTCTCTGACAATCTCCTGTCACATATCTGCAGTCTCTGACAGCTTTCTGTAGCGCTGCATTCACAGAATATTATGTATGCCCTTTGATCCTAATGCACACCGAGTAACAAGATCATTAACCACCACTGATGTAGACTGACTGTAACTTCCACTCCAGACATATATTGATCAAGCCAACCATTCGCCATTAAGCGACATATACAAAGTATCTTTTTACTGTGAAAGGTTCCCCCGAGGTTTTCAGGACCCCCAAAGCATCACAATAATCATCACACAACTTCTAAGCTGCAAATGATCTATAAAGCACCCCAAGGTTATCCTGCCTGAGCATGCACCCTGGTCCATTCTGTCACTAAGGGGAAAGGCTCTTGAAGGATAATGAGTGCTGGGCTCCCCAATTTTGAACCAAGACATCAAGGGGTGGGTGGGCAAGAATCACAGTGGGAAGGCATAGCATAGAAGGCAGCAGTTACTGGGCTCTGCTGGAAGTCCCCCATAGGAACACCCACAAATCGGGCTCTGGAGAGGGGTGGAGCTCACAGCCAAAAATACAAGGTGGGATTTTCTTTCAAATGGTTCTGCTTTTGTAACCTGAATCAATGGACCAGCAGGCAAACCAAACTTTTCCTCCGGTAGGTATAGGTAGGTATAGCGCCCCATTGTTGGTGTCAGAGGGAGGAATAGTGCCTCATCATTGGTATCAGTGGAAGGAATAGTGCCCCATTGTTGGTGTCAATGGAAGGAATAGTGCCCCCTCATTGGTGTCTGTGGGAGAAATAGTGCCCCACCATTGGTGTCAGTGGAAAGAATAGTATACCCCATCGTTGGAGTCAGTGTTAGGAATAGTGCACCATTGTTGATGTCAGTGGAGGGAATAGTTCTCCATCGTTGGTGTCTGTGAGAGGAACAGTGCCTCATCTTTGGCGTCAATGGGAGGACCAGTGCCCCACCATTGATGAAAGTAGAAGGAATAGTTCTCCATCACTGGTGTCAGTGGGAGAAATAGTGCCCCATCATTGGTGCAAATGGAAGGAATAGTTCTCCATCATTGGTGTCAATGGGAGGAATAGTGCCCCCTCATTGGTGTCTGTAGGAGTAATAGTGCCCCATCATTGGTGTCATCTGGGGAATAGTGCCCCATCATTGGTGTCAGTGGAAAGAATGGTGCCCTTTCATTGGTGTCAGTGGAAAGAATGGTGCCCCTTTGTTGATGTCAGTTGAAGGAATAGTACCCCATCATTGAAGTCAGTGTAAGGAATTGGTGTCAGTAAAAGGAATAGTACCCCATTGTTGGTGTCAATGGGAGGAATGGTGCCCCCTCATTGGTGTCTGTGGGAGAAATAGTTGCCCCATCATTGGTGTCAGTGGAAAGAATGGTGCCCCTTCATTAGTGTCAGTGGGAGGAATAGTGCCTCATCTTTGGTGTCAGTGAGAGGAATAGTGCCCCATCATTGGTGTAAATGGAAGGAATAGTTCTCCATCATTGGTGTCAGTAGGAGGAATAGTGCCCTATCATTGGTGTCAGTGGGAGGAATAGTACTCAATCTTTGGTGTCGGTGGGAGGAATAGTGCCCTATCATTGGTGTCAGTGGGAGGAATAGTGCTCAATCTTTGGTGTCAGTGGGAGGAATAGGTCCCCATCATTGGTGTAAATGGAAGGAATAGTTCTCCATCATTGGTGTCGGTGGGAGGAATAGTGCTCAATCTTTGGTGTCCGTGGGAGGAATAGTGCCCCATCATTGGTGTCGGTGGGAGGAATAGTGCCCCATCATTGGTGTCGGTGGGAGGAATAGTTCTCCATCATTGGTGTCAGTGGGAGGAATAGTGCCCCATCATTGGTGTCAGTGGGAGGAATAGTTCTCCATCATTGGTGTCAGTGGGAGGAATAGTGCCCCATCATTGGTGTCAGTGGGAGGAATAGTGCCCCATCATTGATATCAGTGGGAGGAATAGTGCCCCATCATTGGTGTCGGTGGGAGGAATAGTGCCCCATCATTGGTGTCGGTGGGAGGAATAGTGCCCCATCATTGGTGTCGGTGGGAGGAATAGTGCCCCATCATTGGTGTCGGTGGGAGGAATAGTGCCCCATGGGCCAAATAAGGCCAACCAAAGTGCCATAGTCTGGAGACCACTGTACTATACAGATGACATCATCTGGATTGCAGTTTTTTGTTCATTAGTCCCTGATTATTTGGTTGCCCCATAGTGCAGCAGATGGTGAGGACATTTCTTTGTGAGTTACTTCGATCAGCGAACAATCCCTCAAATCTGGCTGCAGACAGCTGGGTTGAATCCCCGTCTATCCAGCCTGGCCAGCTCCCCTCTTCCCCAGAGTAGCGGAGAGGATGAAGGTAACAAGGCGGAAACAATGATAAAGGCGGCAATGATTCAAATCTTTTTTTTTCTTTTCACTGACACGTGTTAATAAGTTCTTTTATAGCTTTGCTGGTTTCACTCCATTGAATCAATTACCAACCGCATAACCACAATTCATACTAATAATAATCTACTCCATCCACGGTGATTTGGTTACCACCAGGCAGAGGCTTAGATCTGACCTCCGACCTACTCTCCAGGCTTGCACAGGTGTACCGGCTCCTCTCCTGGACTGAAATGGCTCACTCTGATTTCACCGCACACTGTGAGCTTCTCACAATGTGCATTAGAAGCTGCAGAAGATCAACTAGACCCCACTTCATTTCCTAGCTGGAGGACATTCGGCATCATCTAGTCCAGTGGATCTCAACCTGTGGGTCGCGACCCATTTGGGGGTCGAACAACCCTTTCACAGGGGTCACCTAAGACCATCGGAAAACACATACAGTTGTGTTCAAAATAATAGCAGTGTGTTGAAAAAAGTGAATAAAGCTCAAAATCAGAAAAATATATCAAATCTGTGTTGTTCCTCTAAAAAAATTGAAGAAAGGTGAATATTAGACGGTTCAAAAAAAATGGCCGTGTTTGTATTCTTCTTTACAAACTCAAACATTCACTATATAAACTGAGAAATGTTTGAAGATTTTGCTTTCCTTTGAATGACTTCATGAATATTTGGTTGTAGTCGCACTGTTTCTGAGAACTGCTGTACATCTGTGTTGCATGGAGTCCCCCAACTTCTGGCCCCTGTGATCAGGTATTCCAGCCCAGGATGATTGGACCACATTCCACAGTTCTTCTCTATTTCTTGGTTTGGCCTCAGAAACGGCATTTATGATGTCACCCCACAAGTTTTCTATTGGATGAAGATCCGGGGATTGGGCTGGCCACTCCATAACGTCCATCTTGTTGGTCTGGAACCAAGATGTTGCACGTTTACTGGTGTGTTTGGGGTCGTTATCTTGTTGGAACACCCATTTCAAGGGCATTTCCTCTTCAGCATAAGGCAGCATGACCTCTTCAAGTATTCTGATGGATTCAAACTGATCCATGATCCCTGGTATGCGATAAATAGGCCCAACACCGTAGTATGAGAAACATCCCCATATCATGATGCTTGCACCACCATGCTTCACGGTCTTCACAGTGTACTGTGGCTTGAATTCAGTGTTTGGGGGTCGTCTGACAAACTGTCTCCGCCCACTAGACCCAAAAAGAACAATCTTACTTTCATCAGTCCACAAAATGTTGCGCCATTTCTCTTTAGGCCAGTCAATGTGCTCTTTGGCAAATTGTAACCTCTTCAGCACACGTCTTTTTTCCAACAGTGGGACTTTGCGGGGACTTCTTGCAGATAGCTTGGCTTCACATAGGCGTCTTCTAATTGTAACAGTCCTCACAGGGAACGTCACACCTTCTTTCATCCTCCTGGAGCTGATTGTTGGCTGAGTCCTCACAGGGAACATCACACCTTCTTTCATCCTCCTGGAGCTGATTGTTGGCTGAGTCCGCACCATTTTGGCTATTCTATCCATTCCAATGGTAGTTTTTCACTTTCTTCCACGTCTTTCAGGTTTTGGTTGCCATTTTAAAGCATTTGCCATCATTTTAGCTGAGCAGCCGATCATTTTCTGCACTTCTTTATATGTTTTCCCCTCTCCAATCAACTTTTTAATCAAGGTCCGCTGTTCTTCTGAACAATGTCTGGAACGACCCATTTTCCTCAGAATTTCAGAGAGAAATGCACTGTAACCAGCATGTCCAACATTTGCTGCCTTCCTTCCTTAAATAAGGGCAATAATTGCCACCTGTTTTTCAAAGAATGAATGACCTCACTAATAGAACTCCACACGGCTATTATATTGAACACGCCCCTTTCAATGAGTGATTCAATGACACAGAATCAGCAGCATGCATGTCATGACTGTCGGGTCTGTTGGATTTCTATGACTCTACTACACCTGCTAGGAAATTATTTGCCATGTAGAAATATCATTTCTACCAAAAACAGGGATTGATCCGGTTAATGATGTCTGACTGCTAGTATTTTGAACACAACTGTATTTCTGATGTGTAAAGAGCAGCTACTGTGTATAAAGCAGCTACTGTGTTGAAAGCAGCTACTGTGCAGAAAGCAGCTACTGTGTAGAGAGCAGCAGTATTGGAGGTAAAACGACACTCATGAATTATAATTACTGGGTAAATAATTTTATGGTTGGGGGTCACCACAACATGAGGAACTGTATTAAAGGGTTGCGGCATTAGGAAGGTTGAGAACCACTGCTCTAGTCCTTTCCTCCCTAGCCTGACTGTCCCTGACCCCCCCTTTTCATTCACTGGACCTTCATGGAGGAATCACCAGGAATTATTTTATCTGAAGCTGCAGCTTTATACATATTGAACCTTTTTTCTGTGCATTTTGGTGCATTAAGCAGCCCATTCAAATGGGCTGCTTAATGCACCAAAAGAATGGGCTGCCCCAACACAACGCATGTTAATGCGCAAAATGATGGCCGCCAACGCGCTCGTGTTAACAGCAACAGTATGAATGCAACCTAGAAAAAAAAATCTAAGGCACACACCAATGGTAACAAGGAAGGAACCAGTGGGGAATGGTTCTGATTGAAAACAATGGATTTTCTTTCATGTCAGGAAAGCGCAGGAAAAGGTCCATTCGGCATGAACGAGCCCTAACAAGGATCTCTATTAAGCACTAACTGCATTACGGGGACAGCAGGGCTCCCGGCAGGGCTGTCCTCAGCAGAGCACATGCAGAGGCATGCGTGCCGTAAGCTGGAAGCGGTGCACGGTGTAACTCTGGCTAATCTTATAATTGGACGCGGCTTTATCCATGTCACACGAGCCCAGCTAAGCTAAAGGATTCCCGCTTGACATTTTATCTTTGGGGATGAGAGGCTGCATGAGTTCTCCACCCTTATGAAACCACCATAAAAATTGTCGCAAGGCTTTGTGACTCTACATGGCAATGTCGCTAGACGTCCTGACGCTGGAAGACAGGGGCTTTTTACCGAAAACAAAAGTCTATAAGGCAAATTCTGATCTTACCTCCCATTATTTCAAGAGTATATGTCTAGGAGCACTGCGGGAGATTGAGGGGCATAATGGACCACTATGGGAGCTGGGAGGCAATGCGGGAGATTGAGGGGCATAATGGACCACTATGGGACCTGGGAGGCACTGCGGGAGATTGAGGGGCATAATGGACCACTATGGGAGCTGGGAGGCACTGCGGGTGATTGAAGGGCAAAATGGACCACTATGGGAGCTGGGAGGCACTGCGGGTGATTGAGGGGCATAATGGGCCACTATGGGAGCTGGGAGGCACTGCGGGTGATTGAGAGGCATAATGGACCACTATGGGAGCTGGGAGGCACTGCGGGAGATTGAGGGGCATAATGGACCACTATGGGAGCTGGGAGGCACTGCGGGTGATTGAAGGGCAAAATGGACCACTATGGGAGCTGGGAGGCACTGCGGGTGATTGAGGGGCATAATGGGCCACTATGGGAGCTGGGAGGCACTGCGGGTGATTGAGAGGCATAGTGGACCACTATGGGAGCTGGGAGGCACCACGGGAGATTGAGGGGCATAATGGACCACTATGGGAGCTGGGAGGCACTGCACAGATTGAGGGGCATAGTGGACCACTATGGGAGCTGGGAGGCACTGCGAGAGATTGAGGGGCATAGTGGACCACTGTGGTTGGGTGGGTGGCACTATGGGAGCTGGAAGGCACTGCAGGAGGTTATGGGACATGATGGACCACCATGGTTGGTTTGATGGCACTATGAGACCTGGGAGGCACTTTGGGAGGTTGAGGGGCACAGTGGAACACTACTGTTGGTTTGGTAGCACTGTGGGACCTGGGAAGCACTGTGGGAGGTTGAGGGGCATGGTGGACCACTATGGTAGGTTTGGTGGCATTATGGGAGATGGGAGGCATAGTGGGTGGTCAAGGGGCAAGGTGGACTACTATGGTGGGTTTGGTGACACTATAGGAACTTGGAGGCACCATGGAAGATTAAGGGGCAAGGTGGACCACTATGGTTGGTTGGGTGGCACTATGGGAGCTGGGAGGCACTGTGGGTGGTTGAGAGACATGGTCAACCATTATGGTTGGTTTTGTGGCACTATGGGAGCTCTGAGACACTGTGAGAGGTTGAGGAGTACAGTGGACCACTATGGCTGGTTTGGTGGCACTATGGGACCTGGTAAGCACTGTGGAAGGCTGAGGTGCACAGTGGACCACTATGATTGGTTAGGTGTCACTATGGGAGCTGGGAGTCACTGTGGGTGGTCAAGGAGCATGTTGGACCACCATGGTAGGTTTGTTGGCACTATGGGAGCTGGGAGGCACCATGGGAGGCTGAGGGGCACACTGGACCACTATGGTTGGTTGGGTGGCACTATGGAAGCCGGGAGGTACTGTGGGTGGTTGAGGGGCTCCTTATGCTGATTCCTCCTCTTACACTCCAGCCCTGTCGTACAGGGACTGCATTATGTACTGGCAGTTTAGAGCCAAACTCCAGGCAAACCCTATACATACTTTTTTCCTGAAGTCTTCTAGCTGGTCCAATGACCTCACCAGTATTGCCTCTTTTATCTTGTGGTGGCAGCAGGGGGAGGGGGTGCAGGCATTCTATCAGGACTTAGTAAGGGGGTGGGCATTCTTCCATAACTTGGTGAGGGGGTGGGCTTTCTTTCATAACTTGGTGAGGGGGTGGGCTTTCTTCCAGGGCTTAGTGAGGGGGTGGGCTTTCTTCCAGGACTTGGTGAGGGGGCGGGCTTTCTTCCAGGACTTAGTGAGGGTATGGGCTTTCTTCCAGGACTTGGCGAGGGGCGGACATTCTTCCAGGACTTAGTAATGGGGTGGGCATTCTTCCAGGACTTAAGTGAGGGGGTGGGCATTCTTTCAGGACTTAGTGAGGGGGTGGGAATTCTTCCAGGACTTAGTGAGGGGGTGGGCATTCTTTCAGGACTTAGTGAAGGGGTGGGCATTCTTTTAGGACTTAGTGAGGAGGTGGGCATTCTTCCAGGGCTTAGTGAGAGGGTAGGCATTCTTCCAGGATTTAGTGAGGGGGTGGGCATTCTTCCCGGAGTTGGTGAGGGGGCGAGCATTCTTCCAGGACTGGAGTATGGTAAGCCCAGCCTACATGATGATGCACCATCTATGTGGTGTAAGTAACAGGCTGGGCTCAAAGAAATGCGCAGGATGATAAGACTGCTAGCTCTGGACCAATGAAGACAGCACTGAAGTGTGAAAAGAGTAAACAAAACAGAGAAGGGGGGGGTGGCTAAAAATTTTTCAAAAACTGGAGTTCCGCTTTAAGAACAGTGGTTCTACGCAATGCCATAGTATGGGTGGAGCAACTGGAGCGGTTGCTCTGGACACAAAAATCTTAAGGGTGCAAAATTCTTGGGTGCGTAAAATCATACCTCCCAACTGTCCTGGATTCTGCGGGACCGCCCAGGATTTTACCAATATCCCGGCATCCCATGGATTCGAGCTGAGCCCAGTATAGTTAATAAAGACTTGCTGGGGGTGGATTTATGCTGGAGGACAATTTGGGAAGGGAGAGGATTTGTGCTAGAAGGGGAATATTGAAGGGGGGGAGGCTTTGTGTTAGAATGTGGGTGGGGGGTTGGAGGGGGAATGATTTGTGCTGGAAGAGGGAAGAGATTTTGTGCGTGTGGGGAGGGCAGAGATTTGTGCTGGAAGGGGAAGAGGATTTGAGGGTAAGGCACAGATTTTCCTACTATGTACAAATATGTATATAAACTGTATATTCTGGTGGAAGGGACTCAATGAGCACTCCACACGTAAGGAGGTGCAATGCCTTCCTTGCCCCGGGCGCTGGCAATCCACGTTGCACTTGTCCTGTGTGCGGCCATCTTTAGATTAGATAAGAAGAGCCAGAGTCTTCCATTGTTCAGGAAGGAGAGAAAATGACTTAAAAGCCAACCAAGAAAAATAAATTAATTTTCCAACTTCTAGGCAACTAAAGTGAGTGGGCATGGAGCGGTGGTGGGCGGCAGGGGGCTCGGAAAGGACGAGAACAGCCAATACTTGGAGAAATAATTAAAGAGACAATCTGCATGACGCTAACCATTGTGCACAATACTCATTAATCAGGTATATGAGATAGAAGCTGGGGGGGTTGGTTTCCTCTGGGAGCTGACAATTATCATGTATCTGTGGCAGAGAAGGTCTACTGTGTATTCTATTTATATGGAATATTTATTTCTCGATGTAAAGTGTTGGAGTGGGTGTGCGGCTACAGTGTGTGGACACTGAAGAAGGCGATAATGGGAAAGAAGGCTTCCATGTGCCAGTCCATGTAATCATTGTAGTCATGACCTGAAGGGTGGGGATTGAAAGGACAGGATTAGGGGTACAGGGGGACAAATATGAGGTTTTCCTCAGAATTGTTGGGCTCAGGTATGTAGTGGTCTGAACGTTACTCATAGCAGAAATGCTTTTTCCAAATACTGAAAGGGGCCAGCTGACATGGTTTGGGTTTCTTGTAGGAGCACCCCTAGGGAGACTACCTTGGTCACCACATGAGATTGTCTAAAGAGGCCACTGGATAGACCCAGAAATAGTTGAATCTGGTAAAAGGAGAAGAGAAGAGGAGAAGGAAAGGATAGGAGGAGGAGAAGAGGAGGAGGAGAAGGAGAGGAGGAGAAGGAGGAGGGGAGGAGGGGAGAGGGAGAGGAGACAGGAGAGAGAATAGAAAAGAGAAGACAGGAGAGTGAAGTGGAGATAAGAGAAGAGAAGAGGAGACTGTAGAGAGAGAAGAAAAGAGAGGAAATAGAAGATAAAGAAGAGGAGAGAAGTGAGAAGACAGGAGAGAGAAGAGGAGATAGGAGAAGAGAGGAGAGAGAAGTGAGAAAAGAAGAAAAGAGAGAGGAGAGAAGAGGAGAGAGGAGGAGAGAAGAGAAACTAGAAGAAAGGAGAGAAGAGAGGAGAAGTGAGGGGAGAGAAGGGAAAACAGGAGGGAGAAGAGAAAAGAGAAGACAGGAGAGAGAAGAGTAGACTGGAGAGAGAGAGAGAAGAAAGGAGAGAAGAGAGGAAAGAGAAGACAAAGGAGAGGAGATAAGAGAATAGAAAAAAGGAGAAGATAGGATAGAAGAGGAGAAGAGAACAGGAGAAGATAAGAGAGGAGAGGGAAGAGAAAAGAGAAGACAGGAGAGAGAAGAGAAGTGGGAAGAGAAGAGAAGAAAAGAGAGAGAATGAGACTGGAGAGAGAGAAGAAAGGAGAGCAGAGAGGGAAGAGAAGACAAAGGAGAGGAGAGAAGAGAATAGAAAAAAAGGAGAAGAGAATAGAAGAGAATAAGAGAGGAAAGGAGAGAAGAGAAGAGGAAAGGAGAGAAGAGGAGAGGGGAGGGGAGGAAAAGGGGGAGAGGGGAGAAGAGGAGAGGAGAGAGAAGAGAAAAGAGAAGACAGGAGAGAGAGGAGAAAAGAGGAGACTGGAGAGAGAAGAGGAGAGAAGAGAAGTGAGAAGAGAAGAAAGGAGAGAGGAGACTAGAGAGAGAGAAGAAAGGAGAGAAGAGAGGAGAGAAGTGAGAAAAGAAAAGAAAGGAGAGAGGAGATGAGAGAAGAGAGGAGAGAAGTGAGGAGAGAAGAGAAGAGGAGACTGGAGAGAGGATAGGAGAGGAGAGGAGAGGAGATAGGAGAGGGAACAGGTGGAGAGAGGGGAGAAGTGAGGAGAGAAGAGAAGAGGAGACTGGAGAGAGGATAGGAGAGGAGAGGAGAGGAGATAGGAGAGGGAACAGGTGGAGAGAGGGGAGAAGAAAAAGAAAGTGGGGAAATCAGGAAAGAAAAAGAGAGATAGGGAAGAGAAGAAGGAAAACAAAGGGGGCAAAAGAGAGAGGGGAGAGAAAGGGGAGAGGGAGAGAAGAGGGAAAGAAGAGTACACAGGGATGGGACAGGAGAACAAGGTAGAAGAGAGAGGGGAGAAAGGGAAGAACTGAGGGAGAGGAGCTTGGAATGGAGAGAGAAGTAAGAGGAGAGGGGAAAGGGTGAGAGAAAGGAAAAGGGCAAGCATTGAAAAGAAAGAAGAAAGGAGAGAATGAGTAAAAGGAAGGAGAAGAGAGGGGAGAGATTAGAGGGCGAGAGGAGAGAAATGTTCACGCCGAGATATTTCATTTCATTGTATAATCTCTTGTGTGTGATTCTAACCTTGAGATCTGAAGCCCATCCCTGTATGAGACTTAGGTGGTCTAATCCAGTGCAATTCCATATTTGCCTGGAGTGGGGACCTCAGTAATATAAACCTCCCCGGCTTCCAATAGACCGGATGGCAGAAATCTTGAGTGCATTTCATGAAGCCATTTTCTACCACGATGACATGTGAAATAGAATTGCAGCTTACTATGCTACTGATGAATAGTCCTAGCCTGCTGTCATTTTTAACAACCTTTTTTAATGCTGGTTCCCTGGCTATTCCACTGAACCTTCGGTGTGGCTGTGATAGTCCGACTTGCCACACTTTATCCAAAATCCATCACTGATGTCCCTCGCTCTGACACTCCTAATACCAATGTACCCATCCCCCTCCCTCCAAATACGTGATCAGAAACCTAGGTCTCTGGTGAGGATCAGAATGCTAGAAGGCCAAGGGCACCACAAGGCTTGAAAAAGTGCAGCATCAATTGAATTGAACTCAATGGGAGGACAAAGGGGCGCTCTTTATGTCTGGCGGAAAAGAGATTTAATCTCCAAACACGGAAAGGTTTCTTCACAGTAAGAGCTGTGAGAATGTGGAATAGACCCCCTCAAGAGTTGGTTGTGGCCAGCTCAGTGGATTGCTGTAGGAAAGTCCTGGATTCTTTCTTGGATACACAAAATATAACTGGATATAACATTTATAGGGAAAGTTGATCCAGGGAATATCCGATTGCCTCTCGGGGGATCAGGAAGGAATTGTTTTCCCTGCAGGAGCAAATTGGATCGTGCTTTGCTGGGTTTTTTGCCTTCCTCTGGATCAACTGTGGGTGTAGATTATAACTTTTTTTTTAATGGTTGAACTGGATGGACTTTTGTCTTTTTTCAGCCAGACTAACTATGTAACTCAAAACTCCCCCTTCATCGGGGTATATATATGCTGGCAGTGAGTTCAGATTTGTACCGAAGAACAGTTGCATAATGAGTCAGCATTCAGTCCATTTCAGTTTGCAAATCTGAGCTCACTGCCAGCACACAAAGCCTGATGAAGGAATTTTCGAGACCCCAAACCGTGTTGGATTTCTGATTTAGAGTCTTGTGAAAATAAAGTTCTTACTGGACCTTCTCAAGCTTTGTGGCACTCTTAGCCTTGAAATGCTCTTCAGACCACTCCGGGGAACCTCTGGGACACCCTAACGAAAGAGAGCTGTCTCTAATAGATGTTGATTTTCATCTGGCCTGGGTCCTAGTGAAGAGGAAGATCAGACAATCTGTACTCTGATCCCCCATTCAGCACAGGTCACATGACCAACTGCCTAGACTTTTGGTCACATGACTGACAGATGGTGGAGACTGAGGCAGTAGGTTCTGCATGAATTATAAGTCCACGCTGCTTCTCCGTTTTCAGCATCATTATTAATATGGCTTTAAGGTGACTTTAATTGATATCCTTATTCTCCAAAAATGATCTATACATATATGGCCCTGTGATCTATTTTTCATGAAATTATTATTATTATTATACAGTATTTATATAGCGCCAGTAGTTTGCTCAGCGCTGTACATTATAATGGGAGACAATACACGAGACAACACAGTAACAATACGATTCAATACACGAGGGGTTCGAGGGCCCTGCTCCTTGGAGCTTACAATCTAGGAGGGAGGGGATAGTGGTACAGGAGGAAATAACTGTGGGGGATGAAGTGGTAGGAAGAGTGGAGGGGTTCAGTAATTAGCTGAGGGCGGGGTAGGCTTCCCTGAAGAGATAGGTTTTCAGGGTGCTCCTAAAGGTGAGGAGAGTAAGTGATAGTCTGATGGATTGGGGTAGGTAGTTCCAGAGGATGGGGGAAGCCCTGGAGAAGTCCTGGAGGCGGGCAAGGGAGGAGGAGACCAGGGAGCTAGAGAGTAGGAGGTCTTGTGAGGAGCGGAGAGGACGTTTTGGGTGGTATTTGGATACCAGATCGGGGATGTAATTTGGGGCAGTATTATGAACAGCTTTGTATGTCAGTGTTAGCATTTTGAATTTTATCCGTTGGGCAATCGGAAGCCAGTGGAGGGATTGGCAGAGGGGGGTGGCGGATACGGAGCGGTTTGTGAGGTGGATGAGTCTGGCCGCAGCATTCCATATGAACTGAAGTGGGGATAGCCTGCGGTGAGGCAGGCCAGTGAGGAGGGAGTTACAGTAGTCAAATTAGTGAAATTGTTTCCTACTGTGTTTTTCCGCCTCTGTGAGCTCCTGAACATCTCCTTTTCCCTCTCACATCACATTATTAGCAGTCATGTGCACTGCCCTATGTACAGTACACTACAAATCCCTTAGGTCATAGTCCATCTCGGGAGGGAGCAAGAGAGGGTGGCTACGTTCCTACATACAGTAGGACCATGGAGAATGAATGTAGTCACCCGCCAACAGGAAATCATATCAGGCCACAAAAAAACAAAGACATTTGGAGATTTGGAGGAGGCTGAGAACAACAGCAGTGATTTTTTTTTTTGAGTTAAGAGTACATACTGGAATAAAATTAACAGAAAATTATTATTATTATTATTATTATTACTATTATTATTATTATTATTATTATTACTATTATACAGGATTTTTATAGCACCAACAGTTTACGCAACCGTTTACAACAAGCCAGACAGTACAATTACAATACAAATGAATACAGGAGGATGCAGAGCGCCCCGCTCATTAGAGCTTAGAACATTTATCTAGAAGGATGCTGAATGTCTCCCTTTGTGTCTGATCCTACTGTAGGAGGTTTTAATTCGGAATCACTGATCAATATTAGAATGGAGTTACAGTCATGGCCAAAAATCTTGTCGTCGTCCCCCCCCTATCCCCATATCTGTCAGATAATGCGCCACTTTGCTCAGAAAATTCTTGCAATGACAAATGTTTCGGCATTCTCACTTTTATTTCTTTGGTTTGTATTGCTATGATACAAAAAAGTGAAGAAACAAAAAGCCAAATCTGACACATTCCACTCAAAACCCCCAAAATGGACTGGACAAAATTATTGGTACCTTCTCAGATTAAAGGAAATATCTGCATTCCAAGTTTGTGACGTTCCTGTAATTTGTCATTAGACTCCCCCGTATCCATGACCAGGTGATGACAATATAGAAATCATACCGGCAAACGGGCACTATGGTGGTAAATGGACTCCACCTTTCTGTTGGGTGTCTCTGTGTGCCACATGGAGCATGGAGGAGAGGAAGAGCAGCAAAGAATCGTCTGAGGATTTGAGAACAAAAATTGTGGAAAAACATGGACAATCTCAAGGTTACAAGTCCATCTCCAGAGATCTTAATGTTCCTGTGTCCACTGTGCGCAACATTGTCAAGAAGTTTACAGCCCATGGCACTGTAACTAATCTCCCTGGAGGTGGACAAAAGAGAAAAATTGATCAAAGATTGCAATGACAGATTGGAATGGTGGATAAAGAACCTCCATCAACTTCCAGAAAAATCCAAGCTGACCTTCCGGCTCAGGGTACAACTGTGTCCGCTCGCACTATACATCACCATCTGAATGAAAAGGGATGCTATGGTAGGAGACCCGGGAGGACCCCACTGCTGACACAGAAATTTGGGAGGAGACCCAGGAGGACCCAACTGCTGACACAGAAATATGGTAGGAGACCCAGGAGAACCCCACTGCTGACACAGAAATATGGGAGGAGACCCAGGAGGACCCAACTGCTGACACAGAAATATGGTAGGAGACCCAGGAGAACCCCACTGCTGACACAGAAATATTGGAGGAGACCCAGGAGGACCCCACTGCTGACACAGAAATATGGGAGGAGACCCAGGAGGACCCCACTGCTGACACAGAAATATGGTAGGAGACCCAGGAGGACCCCACTGCTGACACAGAAATATGGGAGGAGACCCAAGAGGGCCCCACTGCTGACACAGAAATATGGGAGGAGACCCAGGAGGACCCCACTGCTGACACAGAAATATAGTAGGAGACCCAGGAGGACCCCACTGCTGACACAGAAATATGGTAGGAGACCCAGGAGGACCCAACTGCTGACACAGAAATATGGGAGAAGTCCCAGGAGGACCCCACTGCTGACACAGAAATATGGTAGGAGACCCAGGAGGACCCCACTGCTGACACAGAAATATGGGAGAAGTCCCAGGAGGACCCCACTGCTGACACAGAAATATGGTAGGAGACCCAGGAGGACCTCACTGCTGACACAGAAATATGGTAGGAGACCCAGGAGGACCCCACTGCTGACACAGAAATATGATAGGAGACCCAAGAGGACCCCACTGCTGACACAGAAACAGAAAAAAGCCAGATTGGAGTTTGCCAAAACTTACCTGAGGAAGCCAAAATCCTTTTGGGAAAATGTGCTGTGGAAATACGAAACAAAATTCCATCTTTTTGGTTAAGCCCATCATTCTACTGTTTTCAGAAAAAGCAATGAGGCCTTTAAAAAAAAAGGAATCCAGTCCCTCCAGTCACACATGGTGGGGGGTCACTGATGTTTTGGGGTTGCTTTGCTGCTTCAGGCACTGGATGTCTTGGCCGTGTGCATGGTATTATGAAATCTGAAGACTAACAAGGAATTCTGGGGTGCAATGTAGGGCCCGGTGCCAGAAAGTTAGGTGTCCAGTGTCAGAGGTCATGGGTCTTCCAGGAGGACAATGACCCAAAGCACGCGTCATAAAGCCCCCAGAAATGGTTTCAGACAAAGCGCTGGAGAGGACTGAACTGGCCAGCAATGAGACCAGATCTCCATCCCATAGAGCTCCTGTAGAGAGATCTCAGAACAGCAGTTGGGAAAAAGATCCTTCCAATCTGAGGGACCTGGAGCAGTTGGTGAGAGAAGAACGCTCCAAAATTCCAGTAGAGAGGTGGAGGAAACTCATTGATGGTTACAGGAAGCCACTGATTTCAGGTATTTTTTCCAAGGGGTGTGCGACTGAATATTACATGGAGGGTGCCAATAATTTTGTCCAGTCTGTTTTGGGGGTTTTGGGTGGAATTGTCAGATTTGGCTTTGTGTTTCACTTTTTTGGGTCATACCAATACAAACAAAAGCAATGAACATGAGACTGCGAAACATTTGTAATTGCAACAATTTTCTGGGTGAAGTTGTGCATTATTGGCCATGATTGTATCTATAAAATCCTAAAACAACAGAGAGGTATTTGGGAGTCCAGAGATCAGTTAAGCTGATAAGATGTTCGCAGATAGCAGGAGTTAATGTCTCTCGTTCTATATACTATATACACAAATATATAAACCAGAGTTTAGTGTCACGTTAAGTCCCCTTTAAGCTGATCATATTCACATAAATACCGTATTTGCCGGCGTATAAGACGACCCCCTACTTTTCCTGTTAAAATATAGGGTTTGAGCTATACTCGCCGTATAAGACTACCCCTCTTCCAACGCACACCAAATAAAAATGAAAAAACATCAGATTTGATTTCAATATGGTATGGTATTCCAATGATGGGGTGCTATTCCTCCCACTGACACCAATGATGGGGCATGATTCCTCCCACTGATACCAATGATGAGGCACTATTCCTCCCACTGATACCAATGATGGGGCACTATTCCTCCCACTGATACCAATGATGGGGCACTATTCCTCCCACTGACACCAATGATGGGGCACTATTCCTCCCACTGATACCAATGATGAGGCACTACTCCTCCCACTGACACTAATGGTACCCCATCAGTAGTGTCAGTGTGTGAGGAATAGTGTCCCATCATTAGTGTCAGTGGGAGGAATAGTGCCCCATCATTGGTGTCAGTGGGAGGAATAGTGCCCCATCATTGGTATCAGTGGGAGGAATAGTGCCCCATCATTGGTGTCAGTGGGAGGAATAGTGACCCATCATTGGTGTCAGTGGGAGGAATAGTGCCCCATCATTGGTGTCAGTGGGAGGAATAGCACCCCATCATTGGTATCAGTGGGAGGAATAGTGCCCCATCATTAGTCAGTGGGAGGAATAGTGCCCCATCGTTGGTGTCAGTGGGGAGGAGGAATAGTGCCCCATCGTTGGTGTCAGTGGGGAGGAGGAATAGTGCCCCATGGTTGGTGTCAGTGGGGGAGGAATAGTGCCCCATCATTGGTGTCAGTGGGGAGAATAGTGCCCCATCAGTGGTATCAGTGGGGAGAAAAGTGCCCCATCATTGGTGTCAGTGGGGGAGGAATAGTGCCCCATCATTGGTGTCAGTGGGGGAGGAATAGTGCCCCATCATTGGTGTCAGTGGGGGAGGAATAGTGCCCCATCGTTGGTGTCAGTGGGGGAGGAATAGTGCCCCATCGTTGGTGTCAGTGGGGGAGGAATAGTGCCCCATCGTTGGTGTCAGTGGGGGGAATAGTGTCCCATCATTGGTGTCAGTGGGGGAGGAATAGTGCCCCATCATTGGTGTCAGTGGGGAGAATAGTGCCCCATCATTGGTGTCAGTGTGGAGGAGGAATAGTGCCCCATCGTTAGTGTCAGTGGGGGGAATAGTGTCCCATCATTGGTGTCAGTGGGGGAGGAATAGTGCCCCATCATTGGTGTCAGTGGGGAGAATAGTGCCCCATCATTGGTGTCAGTGGGGAGAATAGTGCCCCATCATTGGTGTCAGTGTGGAGGAGGAATAGTGCCCCATCGTTAGTGTCAGTGGGGGAGAGGAGCGGCTGCTCCTTCTTTCAGTTCGGCAGCTTGATTTTCGCGGGGCCGTTCGGCTCCGCCTCCTCGCCGGTGATTGGTCGCCTGTGTGCGCTGGCGCCCAATCCCCGGTAAGGAGGCGGAGCCGAGCGGGCACACGACCATCGAGCGGCCGAACTGAAAGAAGGAGCAGCCGCGCTTCCTGGACCGGATCATCGTGGGACCGGAGCCAGGTAAGGTACAGCAGCCCCTCTGCCCACCCCTGTACTTAGTGTCCGTTGGAGGACATCGCCCCTGGAAAAAGTGCCGCCCTGACACACCGGCTCGCCGTATACCGGCGTATAAGACGACCCCCGACTTTTCAGAAGATTTTCAGGGGTTGAAAAGTCCTCTTATACGCCGGCAAATACGGTATATAAAATGTGAAAAACAAGATTTTCCCATTAACCACTTCCAGTCCGGACACTTTCCCTTTCACCCCCTTCCAGTCCGGACACTTTCCCCCCTTCCAGTCCGGACACTTTCCCCCCCTTCCAGTCCGGACACTTTCACCCCCCTTCCAGTCCGGACACTTTCCCCCCCTTCCAGTCCGGACACTTTCCCCCCCTTCCAGTCCGGACACTTTCCCCCCCTTCCAGTCCGGACACTTTCCCCCCCTTCCAGTCCGGACACTTCCCCCCTTCCAGTCCGGACACTTTCACCCCCCTTCCAGTCCGGACACTTTCTCCCCCTTCCAGTCCGGACACTTTCCCCCCCTTCCAGTCCGGACACTTTCCCCCCCTTCCAGTCCGGACACTTCCCCCCTTCCAGTCCGGACACTTTCACCCCCTTCCAGTCCAGACACTTTCTCCCCCTTCCAGTCCGGACACTTTCCCCCCCTTCCAGTCCGTACACTTTCCCCCCTTCCGGTCCGGACACTTTCCCCCTCTTCCAGTCCGGACACTTTCACCCCCTTCCAGTCCGGACACTTTCCCCCCCTTCCAGTCCGGACACTTTCCCCCCCTTCCAGTCCGGACGCTCTCACATCCTTCCAGTCCGGACACTTTCACCCCCTTCCAGTCCGGACACTTTCCCCCCCTTCCAGTCCGGACGCTCTCACATCCTTCCAGTCCGGACACTTTCCCCCCCTTCCAGTCCGGACGCTCTCACCCCCTTCCAGTCCGGACACTTCCCCCCCAGGCCAATTTTCAGCTTTCAGCGCTCTCACACTTTGAATGACAATTGCGCAGTCATGTAACACAGTGTCCATATAAATTTTTTAGTATTTTTTTGAGACAGATAAAACTTTATTTTGGTGGTATTTATTCACCGCTGGGATTTTTTATTTTTTTTGCTATACAAATGAAAAAGTCCAAAAATTTTGAAAATGTTTTTCCTATACAGTTTTGCTAATAAATAATCTTTCTTCATAAATCTTGGCCAAAATGTATTCAGTTATCTTTTTAGTAAAAAAAAAAAATAACCCAAATTAGTTTATAACCAAAAATTATAATTTAAAAACAACTTTCTTTACATTTTTATATTATTATTTATGGGTTTTTTTGTTTTTTTTTGTCTTACATACTGTCACCCTAGCAGTACAGTGTCACCATGGTGACACTGTACTACTTGTGGGGGGTTAAGAAGATTTTTTTTTTTTTTACACTGATTGCTTTTACACTACACACATAAAGGCTGTAAAAGCAATCATTTCTCCTGCTCTCTGGCTGCATTCTTGCAGCCATTGAGAAATACTGTGTGAGCTGTGATTGGTCACAGCTTGTCACATGGTACAAGGCTGTTGTGAATAGCCCTGTACCATGTGACCTCTGTGATCATTCACAGATTTCACACGTAGTAAGCAATGATGTCAGAAGTGACATCTTGCTTACTACTCTACATGTGATCACTGATTGGCCAATCGGTGATCACATGATCGGGACCTCGCACAGAGGTCCCGTACAGTGATCAGGGTTCCACTGTGTCCGGAGAACACAGCGGGCACTGGATCGCGGTGATGCGCGCTCCCAGGGAGTGCGCACACGCAGGGGGAGGGGAGGCCGTTTATAAATGGCCACCCGCCCCTGCACTGCCACCATCCAGCTGTTTATATACATGGGCCCGACGGGAGGTGGTTAAAGGGAAACTCCACCAATCATTTAACATTTGCAGCCCAGCGTTAGTTCATGAACGATGCGTCATTACCTGGCTCTGTGCAGTTCTTCTCCTCGGATCTGTTGTTTGACGCCATCAGCCTACGGTTCCTCCATGTGAGATCACCTTGTGCAGAAGCTGGATTTCTCTCCGATAGTCCTCGCCCTGCAAGAGAAAGGGAAACTGCATGAAACACTGGGGATTTTATGTGTCAAGAATCCAGTTTCTCCAGTTTCTCCCATTTTTATTCTGAGATGTCCTTGTCAGATTTTGTCCTTGGAAATTTAAATCCCTTTAGTGTAAATTTCTAAATAATTAAAGGAAATGAAATCCACAAAGTGCAAAGCAAGCTCACAGTGTTGAAGAGACGCGCTTTCCATTTTTTTGGTTTAACTCATTCTGTAATTGCTGAGTAATCAGCTGTGGGAAATCTCTGACTGGTAGAAGGCTGCTTGGAATTGGGGGCTCTGGTAGCTGTTCTGTGCCTGAGCATCGCAGGTAAATTATTCAGCAGACTGAGATTACTATGACATTGTAATATTATTTCAAAACACAAAAACAGAATCCCAAATGAAGGTAAACATTTGTTTTCAGCACACAGGAAGGTAGGAAAGGGTAAAGGATTCATATAATATAAACAGTTATAAAAATAAATAATATGGGACTGTACATAAGAGCTCAACATTCTGACATGTCACAATATACAGCAGAAGTAGATGGTAACCCTGGGTGATGCCAGAACAAAGATGGTACCTTTCTTCTGGAGAGAAAAACAGATGAAGGCCTTGTCAGGGAGGGTACTGCGGTCTCTGTGAGAGGTAATAAATACTTGGAAGGGTTGCACTGACATTTCAGCTAGCATGGTCCACCTTTTTGACCATATATAGGGTGTGACATGAAAAATGGGGCCATTCTGCAGCTCACCTCCTCCCCATCCCCAATTACCCCCCTTTCATGAAAAGCAGGGGTCTCTCTGAAACATCCTGTATGTTTTTTAATTTGGTGTGGCTGTGCATTGCTTCACCTGCACAGCAGTATCATCCATCCAAGAATGCATTGAGGTCACCACACTCATAGTCTATTAATCACTTTCTCTAGCCCAATGATGGTAAGTCCATACCTCCTCCATCTCCATAATGGTAGCTCCATACCTCCCCCATCAACATAATGGTAGGTCCATACCTCCCCCAGCAACATAATGGTAGGTCCATACCTCCCCCATCAACATAATGGTAGGTCCATACCTCCCCCATCAACATAATGGTAGGTCAATACCTCCTCCATCTCCATAATGGTAGGTCCATACCTCCCCCATCAACATAATGGTAGGTCCATACCTCCCCCATCAACATAATGGTAGGTCAATACCTCCTCCATCTCCATAATGGTAGGTCCATACCTCCCCCAGCAACATAATGGTAGGTCCATACCTCCCCCATCAACATAATGGTAGGTCCATACCTCCTCCATCTCCATAATGGTAGGTCCATACCTCCCCCATCAACATAATGGTAGGTCCATACCTCCTCCATCTCCATAATGGTAGGTCCATACCTCCTCCATCTCCATAATGGTAGGTCCATACCTCCTCCATCTCCATAATGGTAGGTCCATACCTCCCCCGTCAACATAATGGTAGGTCCATACCACCCCCATCAACATAATGGTAGGTCCATACCTCCCCCATCAACATAATGGTAGGTTCATACCTCCCCCATCAACATAATGGTAGGTCCATACCACCCCCATCAACATAATGGTAGGTCCATACCACCCCCATCAACATAATGGTAGGTCCATACCTCCCCCAACAACATAATGGTAGGTCCATACCTCCCCCAGCAACATAATGGTAGGTCAATACCTCCTCCATCTCCATAATGGTAGGTCCATACCTCCCCCATCAACATAATGGTAGGTCCATACCACCCCCATCAACATAATGGTAGGTCCATACCACCCCCATCAACATAATGGTAGGTCCATACCTCCCCCAACAACATAATGGTAGGTCCATACCTCCCCCAGCAACATAATGGTAGGTCAATACCTGCTCCATCTCCATAATGGTAGGTCCATACCTCCCCCATCAACATAATGGTAGGTCTATACTTCCTCCAGCTCCATAACTGAAGGTTTGTATCTCTTCCAGCTCCACAACCAAAGATTTGTATAACCCTCAGGTTCATACTGGTAGACCCATACTTCCCCAGCTCTATAGCGGTAGGTCCATACCTTATCCAGCTCTGTAATCAAAGGTCCATATTCCTCCAGATCCATAACCAAAGGTTCATACCTTTGGTTATGCATCTCTGTATCCTCTGTATCTTCTCCAGCTCCGTAACTGAAGGACTGTAACTCAAGCTTCAGTAACTAAGGTCCAGGGGCGGACTGAACATTTGGAAACTCGGGCACTGCCCGAGGGCCCGAGGTCAGTAGGGTGCCGCATAAGATGCCCCTGGTACCTTTTTCATAGGCTTTTTTGAGTTTTGGCAAGGACACAGGGGCCCCATGTTCCCCTATTGCCCGGGGGGCCCATGAGTTGTCAGTCCGCCCCTGCTAAGGTACGTACCTCCTCCAGCTCCATAAACGAATATCCATACCTTCTCCAGCTCCACAACAGTAGGCGTCATACCTCCTCCAGCCTCATGATATGTCGTTATCTTCCCCTGCTCCATAGCCAAAAGTCAGTATCTCCTTCAGCTCCATAATTGAAAGTCAGTACCTCCTCCAGCTCCATAACCAAAGGTCCATAATTCCTCCAGCTTCATAAAGGTAGGTCCATACCTCCTCTAGCTCTATACCATTAGGTCTATGCCTCTTTCAGCTCCATAACCAAAGGTCAGCACCTCCTCCAGCTCCATAACTGAAGGTCCGTACTTCCCCCAGATCCATAACTAAAGGTCTGTACCTCCTCCATAACCAAAGCTCTGTACCACCCCCAGGTCCATAATGGTAGATCCATACCTTCCCCCAGCTCTATAGCTGAAGGTTCATACCTTTTACAGCTCCTTAACAGTAGGTCCATACCTCCTTCAGCTTCATAGCCAAAAATCCATATTTCCTCCAGATCCATACCCAAAGGTCCATACCCCACCCAGCTCCATAATGATAGGTCTGTAACTTCTCCGGCTAAATAACTGAAGGTTTGTACCTTCTCCAGCTCCATAACGGTTGATCAGTATCTCCTGCTGAAGGTCCGTACCTCCTCCAGCTCCCTAAACAAATATCAGCCCCTCCTCCAGCTCTATAACGATAGGCTCATATCTGCTCCAGCTCTATAACTGAAGGTCCATACCTCCTCCGGCTCCAAAAGCAAATATCCACACCTCCTCCAGCTCTATAACGATAGGCTTGTATTGGCTCCAGCTCTATAACTGAAGGTCCATACCTCCTCCGGCTCCAAAAGCAAATATCCACACCTCCTCCAGCTCTATAACGATAGGCTTGTATTGGCTCCAGCTCTATAACTGAAGGTTCGTACCTCCTCCAGCTCCATAGAGAAATATCGACACCTACTCCAGCTCCATAATGATAGGCTCTTATCTGCTCCAGCTCTATAACTGAAGGACCGTACCTCCTCCAGCTCCATAAAGAAATACCGACACCTACTCCAGCTCCATAATGATAGGTTCGTATCTGCTCCAGCTCTATAACTGAAGGTCTGTACCTCCTCCAGCTCCATAAACAAATATCCGCACCTTCTCCAGCTCTATAATGATAGGCTCGTATCTGCTCCAGCTTTATAACTGAAGGTTCGTACCTCCTCCAGCTCCATAAAGAAATATCGACAGCTACTCCAGCTCTATAACTGAAGGTTCGTACCTCCTCCAGCTCCATAAAGAAATATCGACACCTACTCCAGCTCTATAACTGAAGGTCCGTACCTCCTCCAGCTCTATAAAGAAATATTGACACCTACTCCAGCCCTATAATGATAGGCTCATATATGCTCCAGTTCTATAACTGAAGGTCTGTACCTCCTCCAGCTCCACGAACAAATATCCGCACCTCCTCCAGCTCTATAACGATAGTTTTGTATCTGCTCCAGCTCCATAACTGAAGGTCCGTACCTCCTCCAGCTCCATAAACAAATATCTGCACCTCCTCCAGCTCTATTACGATAAGCTTGTCTCTTCTCCAGCTCTATAACTGAAGGTCCGTACCTCCTCCATCTCCATAAACAAATATCCGCACCTCCTCCAGCTCTATAACGATAGGCTCGTATCTGCTCCAGCTCTATAACTGAAGGTCCATACCTCCTCCACCTCCATAAAGAAACATCCGCACCTTCTCCAGCTCTATAACGATAGGCTTGTCTCTTCTCCAGCTCTTTAACTGAAGGTCCAAACCTCCTCCAGCTCCATAAACAAATATCTGCACCTCCTCCAGCTCTATAACGATAGGCTTGTCCAGGGGCGGACTGACAACTTATGGGGCCCCCGGGCAGTAGGGGATCATGGGGCCCCTGTGTCCTTGCCCAAACTCAAAAAAGCCTATGAAAAAGGTACCAGGGGCATCTAATGGGGCCCCCTACTGACCCCGGGCCCTCGGGCAGTGCCCGAGTTTCCAAATGGTCAGTCCGCCCCTGGGCTTGTCTCTTCTCCAGCTCTATAACTGAAGGTCCGTACCTCCTCCAGCTCCATAATATTAGGCTTGTCTCTTCTCCAGCTTCATAACTGAACATCCGTACCTCCTCCAGCTCCAAAACAGCAGGTTGTCTGTATAGTCCTGGGGCTGGAGGAATAGTCTCCAGAAGCCTGTGCATTGCACCCCCGATCCACTGATTGCAATTGCGGTGCTTTGCGGGCTCATGTGCAATGCATATCTTTTATTTGATCAATATGGATATATTTTTTTTTTTCACAGACGGTGGAGTAATGCTTTTACCAGAAAACAATATCTGAAAGCAGGTCTGCGTTAATAAATGACAGTTTATCTTTCCTGTCAGTTTCTGGATGTGTAAAACGTAAATATCTGTTTTGCAAACGTTAAATAGGTTGTTTAAATGAAATGACTGCCTGTCACTGATATGTGATAAACTACCAATTATCCTATTGAAGTAGTTAAATGAATGACTTTAAGCAGGGACACCGATCAGACCGATAAGGGGGTAGCAGCTGCGCAGGCTCTATCCGTTCAACAGCAGCTTTATGATGCAGGCAGTTCCAGATGCTGCTGAACACAGCTCAGCAACCCCCTCCCTGGATTTTCCTCCTTTCCCTCTTGATGGCTGTCTGCTGCTGCAGGGGAAACCACAGAGAGATTGGTTTCCGTAATTGCCTCCCCCCCCCCCCCCCGCTGTTATGGGCACCCCCTATCCTTTCCACAATCCCCTTCCCCTGCAGCTCAGGCCACTCATGTGTGCATTCATAACTGAAGCATAGTAAACTGTTTACTATGCTTCAGTTTCTGAAAGAACAGGAAGCCTCCGTACAGAGTGCTTCCTGTTCATTCTGCAGTGCAGCCGAGGCTGTAAAAAAAGGGTTGGGGATCTGTGCTTCTCTGTCCCGGAACTGAAACATCACGAGTCTGTCTAGGTCCCGGATATTTCACCAAAGCTACTTCTCTGTATGGCTTGTAAAAATGTAAAAAAAATATATAAAATGGTAAAAATTATTATTATTATTATTATTATTATACAGGATTTATATCACCCAACAGTTTGCTCAGCGCTTTACAATATAACAGGAGACAATACAGCAACAATACAGTTCAATACAAGAGGGATAGGAGGGCCTGATCCTGGGAGCTTACAATCTAAGAGGGAGGGGCTAGTGGTACAAAAGGTAGTAACTGTGGGGGATGGACTAGTTGGAAGAGTAGAAGATTCCATTATTAGCTGAGGGCGGGATAGGCTTCCCTGAAGAGAGAGGTTTTCAGAGGTCGTCTAAAAGTGAGCAGAGTAGGCGATAGTCTGATAGATTGGGGTAGAAGGTTCCAGAGGATGGGGGAGGCTCTGGAGAAGTCCTGGAGATGAGCATGGGAGGAGGAGACAAGGGATCTAGAGAGCAGGAGGTCGTGGGAGGAGCGGAGAGGACGGTTTGGGTGATATTTGGAGACAAGATTGGAGATGTAATTTGGGGCGGAGTTATAAATGGCTTTATATGTTATTGTTAATGTTTTGAATTTTACTCGTTAGGCAATGGGAAGCCAGTGGAGGGATTGGCAGAGAGGGGTGGAGGACACTGAGTGGAGGCCAGTGGAAGGATTGGCAGAGAGAGGTGGAGGACACTGAGTGGAGGCCAGTGGAGGGATTGGCAGAGAGGGATGGAGGACACTGAATGGAGGCCAGTAGAGGGATTGGCAGAGAAGGGTGGAGGACATTGAGTGGAGGCCAGTGGAAGGATTGGCAAAGAGGGGTGGAGGACACTGAATGGAGGCCAGTGGAGGGATTGGAAGAGAGGGGTGGAGGACACTGAATGGAGGTCAGTGGAGGGATTGGCAGAGAAGGGTGGAGGACATTGAGTGGAGGCCAGTGGAAGGATTGGCAGAGAGGGGTGGAGGACACTGAATGGAGGCCAGTGGAGGGATTGGAAGAGAGGGGTGGAGGACACTGAATGGAGGCCAGTGGAGGGATTGGAAGAGAGGGGTGGAGGACACTGAATGGAGGCCAGTGGAGGGATTGGCAGAGAAGGGTGGAGGACACTGAGTGGAGGTCAGTGGAGGGATTGGCAGAGAGGGGTGGAGGACACTGAATGGAGGCCGGTGGAGGGATTGGCAGAGAGGGGTGGAGGACACTGAATGGAGGCCAGTGGAGGGATTGGCAGAGAGGGGTGGTGGACACTGAATGGAGGCCAGTGGAGGGATTGGCAGAGCATTAGCCTTTATATTCCGAAGAAAGGAAAGTCCACACAAGAGAAACATAGTTCCTGCACAGTTCCGACACCTCCAGCACTGGATGTACTGGAAGGTCTATTGATGCTGTTGGGGGTTCTGGGATCTATTGTTGCTGGGTGCTCAATTGTTGCTGGAAGGGGTCTACTGTTGAAGGAGGGAAGGTGTCTACTGTTGAGGCTGCCGACTGCTGGATAGTCTTTTGATGCTGGCTGCCGGGAGATCTATTGTCACTGGTGGGAGATATGGGATCTATTGTTGCTGGGTGCTCAATTGTTGCTGGAAGGGGTCTACTGTTGAGGCCGCTGACTGCTGGACAGTCTTTTGATGCTGGCTGCCGGGAGATCTATTGTCACTGGTGGGGATCTGGGATCGATTGTTGTTGGGTGTTTAACTGTTACTGGAAGGGGTCTACTGTTGAAGGAGGGAAGGTGTCTACTGTTGAGGATGCTGACTGCTGGACAGTCTTTTGATGCTGGCTGCTAGGAGATCTGTTATTGTTGCTGGGAGTCTATTGTTGACGGGGGTGGTATTTTGTTGCAAGGGTCCATTGTTGCTGAAGGAATCTATTATCGCTGGGGGGGGGGGAGTCTATTGCTGATGACTGCAGGGGATCTGTTTTTCTGCTTTTCTTGTTATTAATAACAAATTCCATGCAAATTACTTAGCACCACAAAATGATACTTGGCTCTGTCCTCTCTAAACGGTGCGGTACTGGAAGGTGAGTAGGAGGTGAAACCAAGGGACGGTGCTCGGGGGTGGGTAGGGGGTGGAACCAAGGGATGGTGTTTGGAGGTGGGTGGGGAGTGGAACCAAGGGATGGAACTAGGAGGTGGGTAGGGGGTGGAACCAAGGGATGGTGCTTGGAGGTGGGTAGGGGGTGTAACCAAGGGATAGAACTAGGAGGTGGGTAGGGGGTGGAACCAAGGGATGGTGCTCAGAGGTGGTAGTGGGTGAAACCAAGGGATGGATGGTGCTTGGAGGTGGCTAGGGGTGGAATCAAGGGATGGTGCTTGGAGGTGGGTAGTTGATACTTGGCTCTGTCCTCTCTAAACGGAGCGGTACTGGAAGGTGAGTAGGAACTAAGGGATGGTGTTCAGAGGTGGGTAGGGGGTGGAACCAAGGGATGGTGCTCGGAGGTGGGTAGGGGGTGGAACCAAGGGACAGTGCTCGAAGGTGACTAGGGGGTGGAACCAAGGGATGGTGTGTGGAGGTGAGTAGGGGGTGGATCTAAGGGACGGTGCTCGGCAGGGGGTGAAACCAAGGGACGGTGCTCGGAGGTGGGTAGGGGGTGGAACCAAGGGATGGTGCTCGAAGGTGAGTAGGGGGTGGAACCAAGGGACAGCGCTCGGAGGTGAGTAGAGGGTGAAACCAAGGGACAGTGCTCGGCAATGGGTAGGGGGTGGAACTAAAGGATGGTGCTCAGAGGTGGGTTGAGGGTGGAACCAAGGGACGGTGCTCAGAGGTTGGTAGGGGGTGGACCCAAGGGATGGTACTCAGAGGTGGGTGAGGAAGGGGAGCGAAGAAGTGACTCAGAAGGGGGGAGTTCCTGCACCTATTTTCAGAGAAAAAAAGCCCTGGTCACATCACATAGATATACTATCTGCAGTCACTTGACAGTACTTCATCAATCACAAAAAGTGGGAGATCCGCATCAGTCACATGTGAAAGCATCACACAACACTTCACCCTTAAGCCATCTTCCCTTTGCACAGTCTCTTTCCTTCGCGGGGTCATTAGTACTCACTCAGAGGACTCTGGCTAACCTTAGGCTTGCCATTCCAGAGACAAGATCACTGTAGTTGCACCTCAGTACACATTGCCCAGGTCCACCCAGAGAATCAAACCCACTTCAGAGAAAGCCTGGTCTGGCCTGAAAGGCGTTTTGCATCCCGCTTTTGCCTCTACCACCATAAGAGACAGGATGACCAAAGCCAGCTCTTCTGGGTGCGGACCTATCACAGTCTGTCCTCCAGCCGTGTCCATGGCCTATGCACTAGGTGACTATATCTGCACAATATGGGGTACCTGGCCTCCATGTCACTACTGCACAACCTAGCGTATCTATAGGCACTCACTCACCCCTGACATCACTGCAGGAGGGCTCTACCCAAAAGGGACCTAACACCTGATTACACTATTCTCTGTCACCACCAGGGGTGGACTGACAACTCATGGGGCCCCCCGGGCAATAGGGGATCATGGGGCCCCTGTGTCCTCGCCCACACTCAAAAAAGCCTATGAAAAAGGTACCAGGGGCCCCCTACTGACCCCGGGCCCTCGGGCAGTTTCCAAATGGTAAGTCCACCCCTGGTCACCACACACTATTCTTGGACAGAGCCACCTAGTGGCAGACTAGCTAACTGCACCTCCCTACATGTGCAGTAATCCAGAGTGAAATTTTATCTCTGTGCAGGAGCTTCCTGTAACAAAGACTGCTTATTGCTGCTCTCTCTCCTTGTGCAGGGAGACTGGTCTTGTCTCCGCCCCCTCCTTTAGTTTTCTGCAAGCAGCTTGTAGTGGGTGGAGCTTCCTGAGCCCCTCCCACAGCCCTGCTCTCTGCACAGGCTATGCTCAGCACAGCGATGATGCTACCACTTCTTTTACAAGGGATTTTCTTGATATATAAAAAGAGAGATAAAATCAATTATTGGATAAGCCACATGGTGAGAATATTCATTACATTCCCAGCAGCAAAGCACAATCACTGTGCTGCACTAAGAAGAAATCAGGACCTGCATAAATACGGAATGTCTGCCCTTATGTACAAATATAATTAACCCCTCGCCCTCCAGAGGATTTCCCTCCCCATCCTGAACAGGCCATTTTTTGCGATACGGCGCTGCGTTACTTTAACTGAGAACTGCGCGGTCATGCAACACTGCACCCAAATTAAATATACGTCCTTTTTTTCCACAAATAGATCTTTCTTTCGGTGGTATTTGATCACCTGTGCGTCTCTTATTTTTTGCGCTATAAACAAAAAAGGACCGACAATTTTGAGAAAAAAAACTATATTTTTGACTTTTTTGCTATTAAACATGTCCTGTAATAAAATGTAAAAAATAAAATTTTGTTATTTACCCCAGGCTCACATCTGTGCGGGTGGTGCTACTGCGAATCCGCATTAAAATCCGTGCAGCCGCAACACCCGCACAGAGAATTGCGGACCCGCGGGTGGGTGACATTAGTTCTACTGGCACGCCGCCCGCACTGAGAACCTCGGCTGCATTTTCCAAAGTAGTGCAGGGACTTCTTCCCTGCCTGTCACGGGCATGGAAGTCCATTCAAATGAATGGGCTCTCGTGCCTGTGCAAAACGCGGCCCGCACTGCCGCAGAGATGTGAACCGGGGGTCAGGCCAAAATGTATTCTGCTCCGTGTCTTTGTTAAAAAAAAATCCCAACACGTGTAAATTAATTGGTTTACGTGAAAGTTATAGCATCTAAAAATGGCGGGATAGATACTGGAATTTTTTTCATTTTTTTACTAGTAATGGCGGCGATCAGCGACTTATAGCGGGACTGTGGCAAGCACTCTGACATTGGAGGGGGGGAACTGACTTGGTGTCACTGACATCCCCAGTGACACCAATACAGTGATCGGTGCTAATAAAAAGCACTGACACTGTACTAATGGCACTGGGCAGGAAGGGGTTATATCTGGGGCAATCAAAGGGTTAACTGTGTGTGTTTTACTAGACATGCTGTGCAGAGAGATACATGTCTTTGCTAAAAAAAAAATCCCAATACGTGTACATTAATTGGTTTATGTGAAAGTTATAGCGTTTGAAAATGGCGGTATAGATACTGGAATTTTTTATTTTTTTTACTAGTAATGGCGGCGATCAGCGACTTATAGCAGGACTGCGGCGATCATTCTGACACTGGGGGAAGGAACTGACTTGGTATCACTGACATCCCCACTGACACCAATACAGTGATCAGTGCTAATAAAAAGCACTGACACTGTACTAACGGCACTGGGCAGGAAGGGGTTAACATGAGGGGCAAGCAAAGGGTTAACTGTGTGCAGCCATCTAAAAATCGGGGAATCTTAATATTACTGGAAGAAAGCAAAAAAGGGGCGCACTCTCCTCGGGCATTACAGTGATAAAAAGTAATTTATTGAAAATGTTCAAGCCCAGCCCTGAGGAAGGGAGTACGTCTCCCGAAACATGTTAGCATACCCTGTCGCCGTTTGCTGGGTTTGTCACATTGGTTCCTTGTTTGCTCACTTGACTCTTGCTTTGTGAGTATATATTTTTGTCATTTTCAATCCACTCCTTTTTATCGCGGTAATGCACGAGGAGAGTGCGCCCCTTATTTATTTATTTTATTTATTTCAGGTACTTATATAGCGCCATCACTTTACGCAGCACTTTACATATACATTGTACATTCACATCAGTCTTTTTGGCTTTCTTCCAGTGATCAGTGCTAATAAAAAGCACTGATACTGTACTAATGGGCAGGAAGGGGTTATCATCTGGAGCGATCAAAGGGTTAACTGTGTGCTGTTTTACTATGTGGGCTGTGTGTGTGCTGCTATGCAGAGCCATACAAAGCAGTGCATGAGACCTGACAGGGGAGCAGGGGTGGACTGACCATTTGGAAACTCGGCACTGCTTGAGGGCCCGGGGTCAGTAAGGGGCCCCATGAGATGCCCCTGGTACCTTTTTCATAGGCTTTTTTGAGTTTGGGCAAGGACACAGGGGCCCCATGATCCCCTATTGCCCGGGGGCCCCATGAGTTGTCAGTCCGCCCCTGCAGAGGAGAGATCTGTATTGTTTATTCACAGGTCTCTCCCCCGTCGGAGATACTCGGCAATCACTGGGTGCCAGCGAGAAATGACAGCCAAGGCTGCGAATGGCGACAGAGGAAGGGGGTGCGCACACCCCCTATCCCTACGTGATTTTGCGCACCCGTGCCACCCTGTAGCAGTATTTCTGGGTGGCGTGGAAGCGGTTAAAAAGAAATGTTTCAGATCATGGACACATACGAGTAACATTGTATCAATCATATTATTATTATTATACAGGATTTATTATTATTATTATTATTATTAATATACAGGATTTATATTTTGTTATTATTATTATTATTATACCGGATTTATTATTATTATTATTATTATTATACAGGATTTATTATTATTATTATTATTATACAGGATTTATTATTATTATTATTATTATACAGGATTTATATTTTGTTATTATTATTATTATTATACCGGATTTATTATTATTATTATTATTATAATACAGGATTTATATATTATTATAATACAGGATTTATATATTATTATTATACAGGATTTATATTTTGTTATTGTTATTATTATTATACCGGATTTATTATTATTATTATACAGGATTTATATATTATTATAATACAGGATTTATATTTTGTTATTGTTATTATTATTATACCGGATTTATTATTATTATAATACAGGATTTATATATTATTATAATACAGGATTTATATATTATTATTATACAGGATTTATTATTATTATTATTATTATTATTATTATACAGGATTTATTATTATTATTATTATTATTATTATACAGGATTTATATTATTATTATAATACAGGATTTATATATTATTATTATACAGGATTTATATTTTGTTATTGTTATTATTATTATACCGGATTTATTATTATTATTATTATTATTATACAGGATTTATATTATTATTATAATACAGGATTTATATATTATTATTATTATTATAATACAGGATTTATATATTATTATTATACAGGATTTATATATTATTATTATTATTATTATACAGGATTTTTTATTATTATTATTATTATTATTATACAGGATTTATTATTATTATTATTATACAGGATTTATGGCGCCAACAGTTTGCTCAGCACTTTACAATATAATGGGAGACAATACAGCAACAATACAGTTCAATACAAGAGGGTTAGGAGGGCCCTGATCCTGGGAGCTTACAATCTAGATATTCAGATATATTGTATCTAGACACTAAAAAGGAGCACAGATCCCCTTCACCATTCCGGTAACCTGCCCACAAAGGGTTCATGCTTTTTTTTCCCATGCTACTATGGACTCCAGATTTGGTGTTTTTAGGAAAAATTAGGATTTAGGGATTAGCGGAGGATTAGCTTGTTCACAATGTCACTGACTCTGCGGAGTAGGAAAAACTGTGTTAATTCCCCGAGTCAGCTGTTTGCAGCTTTTCTGATCGGTAGCCCAGCCGTGGCCTATCTGTTCCTCCACGCCAAAGGGATGCCGTGGTCATCAGAACAAGTGGCGGGGAGTAAAGTGAAGTGGGGAATTAATGTGAAAGTGAATTTTTTTTTTTTTTTTAGAGGTCTGAATCGGTAATAATCCAACATATTTCGGGGGCTCCGGAGTTCCCCCTTCATCAGGGTTACAAACATTGTATACAAAGTACAGTATATATTGACACCCGGCGGCCGCATATTTGCGTGCATTTAGAAAATACATATGTGCTGAGAGCCAGGGGTGGACTGACAACTCATGGGGCCCCCAGGCAATAGGAGATCATGGGGCCCCTGTGTCCTTGCCCAAACTCAAAAAAGCCTATTAAAAAGGTACCAGGGGCATCTCAAGGGGCCCACTACTGACCCTGGGCCCTCGGGCAGTGCCTGAGTTTCAAAATGGTCAGTACGCCCCTGCTGAGAGCGCGCACCCCGCATGCTCCCAGCACATATGTCCACGACTCCCAGAAAGGTCCCGATCTCCCCTTTCAATTGGGACCTTTTCCGATCGGTGAATCACAGCGGTCACATGACCCTATTTCGGGGGCTCTGGAGTTCCCCCTTCATCAGGCTTACAAACATTATATACAACGTACAGTGTATATTGACACCGAGCGGCCGCATATCTGCGTGCAATTAGACAATACATATGTGCTGAGAGCGCGCGCCCCGCACACATGTCCGCGACTCCCAGAAAGGTCCCCATCTCCCCTTTCAATCGGGACCTTTTCCGATCGGTGAATCATGGAGGTCACATGACCCTATTTCGGGGGCTCTGGAGTTCCTCTTTCATCAGGGCTGCAAACATTATATACAAAGTATAGTATATATTAATGCCATGCGGCCGCATATTTGCGTGCAATTAGAAAATACATATGTGCTGAGAGCACACGCCCCGCATGCTCCCAGTACATATGTCCGCGTTTCCCAGAAAGGTCCCCATCTCCCCTTTCAATCGGGACCTTTTCCGATCGGTGAATCACGGCGGTCACATGACCCTATTTCAGGGGCTCCGGAGTTCCCCCTTCATCAGGGCTACAGACATTATATACAAAGTATAGTATATATTGATGCCGAGCGGCTGCATATCTGCGTGCAATTAGAAAATATATATGTGCTGAGAGCGTGCGCCCTGCGCACTCTCAGCACATATGTCCGCGTTTCCCAGAAAGGTCCCCATGTCCCCTTTCAATTGGGACCTTTTCCCATTGCTGAATCACGGCGGTCCCATGACCCTATTTCGGGGGCTCCGGACTTCCCCCTTCATCAGGGCTATAAACATTATATACAAAGTACAGTATCGGGATAGATTTAGAGATGTGGACTGTATACCTATCATCCAAAAATCAATACTTAACCCGTTGATGCCGATCGCATGCAAATATGCGGCCTCTCGGCCTTGACGCTGAGCGGCCGCATATTTGCGTGCCATTAGAAAATACATATCTGCTGAGAGCGCGCGTCCTGCGCACTCCCAGCGCATGTGTCCGTGACTCCCGTAAAGGTCCCGATCTCCCCTTTCGATCGGGACTTTTTCCAATCATAGTTACATAGTTAGTCTGGCTGAAAAAAGACAAAAGTCCATCCAGTTCAACCATATAAAAAACAAATCGTCAAATCACGGTGGTCACATGACCCTAAAACTCCGCCCCGCCTCCCGGTTTCGGAACAAAGAGGTTAAAGTGATACTAAATGCACACTGTTTAGTTTACATTTCTCTTTCTGTATGTGGATGACGGCATTGTAACTATTTTAACCTCTTGGCGCTGGCGCATCCTGGCCCTTTAAGTGTTTCAGAAGCTGGGAGGCGGGGCGGGGCGGTCACATGATCGGAAAAGGTCCCGATCGCAAGGGGAGATCGGGACCTTTCCGTGAGCCATGGACATATGTGCTCTCAGCACATATGTATTTTCTAATGGCACACAAATATGCGGCCGCTCGGAGTCAAGGGGTTACTTAAAATAAAAAATCTAAGCACCATTTTTTCTAATGGATATACAGCCGTCACATGACCCAGCTCTCTCCCAACCTGTCCGCAAGGAAACAGTGACAGGAGGAGCTTCTAGTCCTCTGCTACTGGTCACGTGTTCAAAGTTTAAAAAAAAAAAAAAAAAACTAGCCTTTGGAATACTGAGTAAAAACAAATAAATAATTTTAGGTTGTCACACGTATATTTGAAATCAAATCTTTATTATTTTGGTAAAATAACATGGTGTGGGCAGATTTCTGCCAGTCACAGGCTGTGTCACACCCCTCCAGCCTGTGTCACAGAATACGATGGAGGTGAAGCCTCCATCAATCAAGATGTAATACCCCCCCATTGTGATTAGCCAGTTAGTGGGACACAGTTAACCCTGCCCACAATCCGCCTCAAACCCACCCAGTGACCTGCAGGTCCACCTGACCCCACCTACTTACTGGAGTGGCCCATTCAAACCCCCAACTCTAATTATGCAGGGACCTTTCACTCAAAAGGCCGCCCTCCCCCCATCATTGTGATAAATGCCTTACTGGGTTACAGTGCAGAAACTCAAATTCGTGGACATAGCCCGGGACACAACATCATCCAGACTAAGCTCCCTGGATTTAGGTATTTTCCTATCATATATCCAATCAGAGGAACAAGAATGTTACATATATATATCTTATGTCTTTTGACAGCTCTTTAGTCTTGCCCATGGTAGTAGTTGGCGTCTGACTGACTGTGGGGTGGACAGGTGTCTTTAAAGAGCTCAGACAGGTGCTACTATGTTAGAATAATGAGTGGAGTAGAGGTGGACTTTTTAAAGGCGCAGTAACAGGTCTTTGAGAGCCAGAATTCTTGCTGTTTCTTAGGTGTTCAAATACTTCTGTTCAGCAGTGCAAGACAAATACATTCTTTACAAATCATACAATGGGATTTCCTGAAGTTTTTTTAAAAAATTCTGGGAATGCACCTACTATGTGAACTTCAGACCCCTCCATGATTTCTAAGTGGGAGAACTTGCAAAATCGCAGGGTGTTCAAATACTTCTGTTCCTCACTGTATATATTCTTTATATATAAGAATATATATGTGTGTGTATATATATATATATATATATGTATATATATATATATATACACACGCACATATATACATAAATACATATAGTTGCATACAATATATATATATATATTATACACACACACGGCACCACCTGCCTGGAATTTGCATGTTCTCCCTGTGCCTGTGTGGGTTTCCTCCGGGTACTCCGGTTTTCTCCCACATTCCGAACACATGCTGCTAGCTGAATTGGCTCCTGTGTACAAATTGGCCCTAGTATGTGTATGTATGAATGCGAGTTAGGGACCGTAGATTGTACATCCTGTGATGGTTAGGGACTGATGTGAATGTACAATATATATGTAAAGCGTTGCGCAAATTGACGGCGCTATATAAGTACCTGAAATAAATTTTAAAATATATATATTTATAAAGAAACATATTGTATTTACAGGTTGAAAAGATCCCTTTGCTCAAGTAAATTCCCTCCCCCATAAACTCATATCTACTTGTAAATTATTCTGTTGGCAACGGGTTTCATGGCCTCTGGTGCTTTCTCAGGACAGGACGGTGAGTGTATAATTCTTGATATAATCAGAACACGATATCATTAGACATCATACAAGGCAAACAGGACAAACAACCTCCTGCACTCGTGTGTTGCTCACATAACAATGGACTCTCCTTCATCTACTCTCCATGTATATATGACCGAACACCTTACTGCCCTCTCAGGACTGGGGAGGCCCCAATAGCAGCACTGATGAGGCAAGAGAAGAGGGCGCACCAGCCTTGCACATGACCCTTTTATTGAAGTATTAGTGTAGATGTATACTCACAAAAAGCTGCATTTCACAGGCCCAACAGAATAATCAATAATCCATGTTGCCAGATCTGCTGCATATGTTGCGATTTTGGGGAGTGGCCCTGTATGGCTGACGCATTTCGGGGGGGGGGGGGTTCTTCATCAGTTGTGCTAATGAGCTTATAAGATGAGGTCACCAAATATTCAAGGTGGTTAGCTTAAGTGTATAGGAGTTTGTACCTGAGTTCTAGATACTTCGCTCACCTACATGCGGTATGCCATCCTCCACTCACCTACATGCGGTATGCCATCCTCCACTCACCTATACACGGTATTCCATCCTTCGCTCACCTATATGCTGTATGCTATCCTCCATTCACCTACACACGGTATGCCATCCTCCGCTCACCTACACACGGTATGCCATCCTCGGCTCACCCACACGCGGTATGCCATCCTCCGCTCACCTACACGCGGCGTGCCATCCTCCGCTCACCTAGACACGGCGTGCCATCCTCCGCTCGCCTACACACGGTATGCCATCCTCTGCTCGCCTACATGCGGTATGCCATCCTCAGCTCACCTACACGCGGTGTGCCATCCTCTGCTCACCTAGACACGGCGTGCCATCCTCCGCTCACCAACATACGGTGTGCCATCCTCCGCTCACCTACACGCGGTATGCCACCCTCCGCTCACCTACACGCGGTATGCCACCCTCCGCTCACCTACACGCGGTATGCCACCCTTCGCTCACCTACACGCGGTATGCCACCCTCCGCTCACCTACACGCGGTATGCCACCCTTCGCTCACCTACACGCGGTATGCCACCCTCCGCTCACCTACACGCGGTATGCCACCCTTCGCTCACCTACACGCGGTATGCCATCCTCCGCTCACCTACACATGCATTGTGCCAATATTTGGTTCCCTTACATGATGTCTAATGATGTGCTGTGATTAGATCTGGTATTATACACACGCTGTTCTGTCCTGAGGAAGCAGCGTAGGCCATGAAACGCGTTGCAAACAAACGACAACTTCGCCAACCTCTAACAGCAAGGAGCACATGGAAGGGGGACCTATGTCAAACCACAACAAAGAAATTCCCAGCTTACTTACCAACCAGCGTGCAACCAACCAGACTGTCCTAATAGTTCATGCTAAACACAGGGGTTTAGTTTGCACACATTTGTAAATACATTTATAAGCTGCAGATCTACTTTAGAGAACACGGTATTATAGCAATTATACTTTTCAAGTGTTACTAAACCCACAACAGTGCAATCAGTCTGTAGATGCAGGAAAGCATGCTTGTTATACTCGCTGTGGAACCTAAGGGGTTAATCCTCTGCATTGTGTAAAAAGGCTGTTGATCCTGTCTTCTCTGATCCCCCCCTTCTTCTACTGTCCCCAATCCATTTGCTGTTGGTACAGAGCTCTGGGGGTCACTCTGCACATGCTCAGTTTAGTCTGTATTGCCAGAGAGGGTTTTTTTTTCTTGGGAGGGTGCATGTGATCAGCACAGGACCAATCAGCATTGTCCACACAGAGGTTACAAAGCCTCATAGGACAGTCAGAGGAGAATGAAAACTCCTCCTACAAGCTTTAACTATTGCTCTGCTGGACACTGATAGAAGTCACTAGACTGCTCTATACTGCTGATGAGAAAAGGGATTTAGCAGTTTATATTTACTAAAATAATTGTATTTCCATGTTCTCCGTACTGTGGGAGACCGGATATAGTGAATACGGGATCTGGGGAGAGCGGATATAATGAATGCGGGGTCCGGGGAGAGCGGATATAGTGATTGCGGGGTCCGGGGAGAGCGGATATAGTGAATGCGGGGTCTGGGGAGAGCGGATATAGTGAATGCGGGGTCCGGGGAGAGCGGATATAGTGAATGCGGGGTCCGGGGAGAGCAGATATAGTGAATGCGGGGTCCGGGGAGAACGGATATAGTGTATGCAGGGTCCGGGGAGAGCGGATATAGTGAATGCGGAGTCCGGGGAGAGCGGATATAGTGAATGCGGGGTCTGGGGAGAGCGGATATAGTGAATGCGGGGTCCGGGGAGAGCGGATATAGTGAATGCGGGGTCCGGGGAGAGCGGATATAGTGAATACGGGGTCTGGGGAGAGCGGATATAGTGAATGCGGGGTCCGAGGAGTGCACATATAGTGAATATGGGGTTTGGGGAGAGCGGATATAGGAAATGCGGGGTCCGGGGAGAGCGGATATAGTGAATGCGGGGTCCGGGGAGAGCAGATATAGTGAATGCGGGGTCCGGGGAGAGCGGATATAGTGAATGCGGGGTCTGGGGAGAGCGGATATAGTGAATGCGGGGTCCGGGGAGAGCGGATATAGTGAATGCGGGGTCCGGGGAGAGCGGATATAGTGAATGCGGGGTCCGGGGAGACCGGATATAGTGAATGCGGGGTCCGGGGAGAGCAGATATAGTGAATGCGGGGTCCTGGGAGAGTGGATATAGTGAATGCGGGGTCCGGGGAGAGCGGATATAGTGAATGCGGGGTCCGGGGAGAACGGATATAGTGAATGCGGGGTCCGGGGAGAACGGATATAGTGAATGCGGGGTCCGGGGAGAGCAGATATAGTGAATGCGGGGTCCAGGGAGAGCGAATATAGTGAATGCGGGGTCCGGGGAGAGCGGATATAGTGAATATGGGGTCCGGGTAGAGCGGATATAGGGAATGCGGGGTCTGGGGAGAGCGGATAAAGTGAATGCGGGGTCTGGGGAGAGCGGATATAGTGAATGCGGGGTCCGGGGAGAGCGCATATAGTGAATGCGGGGTCCGGGGAGTGGGGATATAGTGAATGCGGGGTCCGGGGAGAGCGGATATAGTGAATGCGGGGTCCGGGGAAAGCGGATATAGAGAATGCGGGGTCCGGGGAGACCGGATATAGTGAATGCGGGGTCCGAGGAATGCGGTTATAGTGAATGCGGGGTCCGGGGAGAGCGGATATAGTGAATGCAGGGTTCGGGGAGACCGGATATAGTGAATACGGGGTCTGGGGAGAGCGGATATAGTGAATGCGGGGTACGGGGAGAGCGGATATAGTGAATGCAGGGTCCGGGGAGACCGGATATAGTGAATGCGGGGTCTGGGGAGAGCAGATATAGTGAATGCGGGGTCCGGGGAGAGCGGATATAGTGAATGCGGGGTTCGGGGAGAGCGGATATAGTGAATGTGGGGTCCGGGTAGAGCGGATATAGTGAATGCGGGGTCCGGGGAGAGCGGATATAGTGAATGCGAGGTCCGGGGAGAGCGGATATAGTGAATGCGGGGGTCCGGGGAGACCGGATATAGTGAATGCGGGGTCCGGGGAGAGTGGATATAGTGAATGCGGGGTCCGGGGAGAGCGGATATAGTGAATGCGGGGTCCGGGCAGACCGGATATAGTGAATACGGGATCTGGGGAGAGCGGATATACTGAATGCGGGGTCCGGGGAGAACGGATATAGTGTATGCAGGGTCCGGGGAGAGCGGATATAGTGAATGCGGGGTCCGGGGAGAGCAGATATAGTGAATGCAGGGTCCAGGGAGAGCGAATATAGTGAATGCGGGGTCCGGGGAGAGCGGATATAGTGAATATGGGGTCCGGGTAGAGCGGATATAGGGAATGCAGGGTCTGGGGAGAGCGGATATAGTGAATGCGGGGTCTGGGGAGAGCGGATATAGTGAATGCGGGGTCCGGGGAGAGCGCATATAGTGAATGCGGGGTCCGAGGAGTGGGGATATAGTGAATGCGGGGTCCGGGGAGAGCGGATATAGTGAATGCGGGGTCCGGGGAAAGCGGATATAGAGAATGCGGGGTCCCGGGAGACCGGATATAGTGAATGCGGGGTCCGAGGAATGCGGTTATAGTGAATGCGGGGTCCGGGGAGAGCGGATATAGCGAATGCGGGGTCCGGGGAGACCGGATATAGTGAATACGGGGTCTGGGGAGAGCGGATATAGCAAATGCGGGGTCCGGGGAGAGCGGATATAGTGAATGCGGGGTCCGGGGAGAGCGGATATAGTGAATACGGGGTCTGGGGAGAGCGGATATAGTGAATGCGGGGTCCGGGGAGACCGGATATAGTGAATGCGGGGTCTGGGGAGAGCAGATATAGTGAATACGGGGTCCGGGGAGAGCGGATATAGTGAATGTGGGGTCCGGGTAGAGCGGATATAGTGAATGCGGGGTCCGGGGAGAGCGGATATAGTGAATGCGAGGTTCGGGGAGAGCGGATATAGTGAATGCGGGGTCCGGGGAGAGCGGATATAGTGAATACGGGGTCCGAGGAGAGCGGATATAGTGAATGCGGGGTCCGGGGAGACCGGATATAGTGAATGCGGGGTCCGGGGAGAGCGGATGTAGTGAATGCGGGGTCTGGGGAGAGCGGATATAGTGAATGCGGGGTCCGGGGAGAGCAGATATACTGAATGCGGGGTCTGGGGAGATCAGATATAGTGAATGCGGGGTCCGGGGAGAACAGATATAGTGAATGCGGGGTCCGGGGAGAACAGATATAGTGAATGCGGGGTCCGGGGAGAGCGGATATAGTGAATGCGGGGTCCGGGTAGAGCGGGTATAGGGAATGCGGGGTCTGGGCAGAGCGGATATAGTGAATGCGGGGTCCGGGGAGAGCGGATATAGTGAATGCGGGGTCCAAGGAGTGGGGATATAGTGAATGCGGGGTCCGGGGAGAGCGGATATAGTGAATGCGGGGTCCGGGGAGAGCGGATATAGTGAATGCGGGGTTCGGGGAGAGCGGATATAGTGAATACGGGGTCTGGGGAGAGCGGATATAGTGAATGCGGGGTCCGAGGAGTGCACATATAGTGAATATGGGGTTTGGGGAGAGCGGATATAGGAAATGCGGGGTCCGGGGAGAGCGGATATAGTGAATGCGGGGTCCGGGGAGAGCAGATATAGTGAATGCGGGGTCCGGGGAGAGCGGATATAGTGAATGCGGGGTCTGGGGAGAGCGGATATAGTGAATACGGGGTCTGGGGAGAGCGGATATAGTGAATGCGGGGTCCGGGGAGAGCGGATATAGTGAATGCAGGGTCCGGGGAGACCGGATATAGTGAATGTGGGGTCTGGGGAGAGCAGATATAGTGAATACGGGGTCCGGGGAGAGCGGATATAGTGAATGCGGGGTCCAGGGAGAGCGGATATAGTGAATGCGGGGTCCGGGGAGAGCGGATATAGTGAATGCGGGGTCCGGGGAGAGCGGATATAGTAAATGCGGGGCTCGGGGAGAGCGGATATAGTGAATGCGGGGTCCGGGGAGAGCGGATATAGTGAATGCGAGGTTCGGGGAGAGCGGATATAGTGAATGCGGGGTCCGGGGAGAGCGGATATAGTGAATGCGAGGTTCGGGGAGAGCGGATATAGTGAATGCGGGGTCCGGGGAGAGCGGATATAGTGAATGCAGGGTCCGGGGAGACCGGATATAGTGAATGTGGGGTCTGGGGAGAGCAGATATAGTGAATACTGGGTCCGGGGAGAGCGGATATAGTGAATGCGGGGTCCGAGGAGAGCGGATATAGTGAATGCGGGGTCCGGGGAGACCGGATATAGTGAATGCGGGGTCCGGGGAGAGCGGATGTAGTGAATGCGGGGTCTGGGGAGAGCGGATATAGTGAATGCGGGGTCCGGGGAGAGCAGATATACTGAATGCGGGGTCTGGGGAGATCAGATATAGTGAATGCGGGGTCCGGGGAGAACAGATATAGTGAATGCGGGGTCCGGGGAGAACAGATATAGTGAATGCGGGGTCCGGGGAGAACAGATATAGTGAATGCGGGGTCCGGGGAGAGCGGATATAGTGAATGCGGGGTCCGGGTAGAGCGGGTATAGGGAATGCGGGGTCTGGGCAGAGCGGATATAGTGAATGCGGGGTCCGGGGAGAGCGGATATAGTGAATGCGGGGTCCAAGGAGTGGGGATATAGTGAATGCGGGGTCCGGGGAGAGCGGATATAGTGAATGCGGGGTCCGGGGAGAGCGGATATAGTGAATGCGGGGTTCGGGGAGAGCGGATATAGTGAATACGGGGTCTGGGGAGAGCGGATATAGTGAATGCGGGGTCCGAGGAGTGCACATATAGTGAATATGGGGTTTGGGGAGAGCGGATATAGGAAATGCGGGGTCCGGGGAGAGCGGATATAGTGAATGCGGGGTCCGGGGAGAGCAGATATAGTGAATGCGGGGTCCGGGGAGAGCGGATATAGTGAATGCGGGGTCTGGGGAGAGCGGATATAGTGAATACGGGGTCTGGGGAGAGCGGATATAGTGAATGCGGGGTCCGGGGAGAGCGGATATAGTGAATGCAGGGTCCGGGGAGACCGGATATAGTGAATGTGGGGTCTGGGGAGAGCAGATATAGTGAATACGGGGTCCGGGGAGAGCGGATATAGTGAATGCGGGGTCCAGGGAGAGCGGATATAGTGAATGCGGGGTCCGGGGAGAGCGGATATAGTGAATGCGGGGTCCGGGGAGAGCGGATATAGTAAATGCGGGGCTCGGGGAGAGCGGATATAGTGAATGCGGGGTCCGGGGAGAGCGGATATAGTGAATGCGGGGTCCGGGGAGAGCGGATACAGTGAATGCGGGGTCCGAGGAGAGCGGATATAGTGAATGCGGGGTCCGGGGAGAGCGGATATAGTGAATGCGGGGTCCGGGGAGAGCGGATATAGTGAATGCGGGGTCCGGGGAGAACGGATATAGTGAATGCGGGGTCCGAGGAGACCGGACATAGTGAATGCAGGGTCCGGGGAGAGCGGATATAGTGAATGCGGGGTCCGGGGAGAGCGGATATAGTGAATGCGGGGTCCGGGGAGAACGGATATAGTGAATGCGGGGTCCGAGGAGAGCGGACATAGTGAATGCAGGGTCCGGGGAGAGCGGATATAGTGAATGCAGGGTCCGGGGAGAGTGGATATAGTGAATGCGGGGTCTGGGGAGAGCGGATATAGTGAATGCGGGGTCCGGGGAGAGCGGATATAGTGAATGCAGGGTCCGGGGAGAGTGGATATAGTGAATGCGGGGTCTGGGGAGAGCGGATATAGTGAATGTGGGGTCTGGGGAGAGCGGATATAGTGAATGCAGGGTCCGGGGAGAGCAAATATAGTGAATGCAGGGTCCGGGGAGAGTGGATATAGTGAATGCGGGGTCCGGGGAGAGCGGATATAGTGAATGCGGGGTCCGGGGAGAGCGGATATAGTGAATGCAGGGTCCGGGGAGAGTGGATATAGTGAATGCAGGGTCCGGGGAGAGCGGATATAGTGAATGCGGGGTCCGGGGAGAGCGGATATAGTGAATGCAGGGTCCGGGGAGAGTGGATATAGTGAATGCAGGGTCCGGGGAGAGCGGATATAGTGAATACGGGGTCCGGGGAGAGTGGATATAGTGAATGTGGGGTCCGGGGAGAGTGGATATAGTGAATGTGGGGTCTGGGGAGAGCGGATATAGTGAATGCAGGGTCCGGGGAGAGCAAATATAGTGAATGCAGGGTCCGGGGAGAGTGGATATAGTGAATGCGGGGTCCGGGGAGAGCGGATATAGTGAATGCGGGGTCCGGGGAGAGCGGATATAGTGAATGCAGGGTCCGGGGAGAGTGGATATAGTGAATGCAGGGTCCGGGGAGAGCGGATATAGTGAATGCGGGGTCCGGGGAGAGCGGATATAGTGAATGCAGGGTCCGGGGAGAGTGGATATAGTGAATGCAGGGTCCGGGGAGAGCGGATATAGTGAATGCGGGGTCCGGGGAGAGCGGATATAGTGAATGCAGGGTCCGGGATTTACCGTAGTAACAGTATATTTTGAGAGCCTCCATAGTAGGAGTACATACTGTATATCATAATGGATAGATTGAGGGCAGGTATGCCTGGAGGGAGCCCACCCCTCCTTAAAGGCACAGGGGTGCACTGGACACCCAGCAAATGTATGGAAACTAAACCCCTAGTTAGAACGTGAACTGTTAGGACGATTCGGTTTGTTGCCGGCTGGCTGGTAAGTTGCGCTGGAATTTCTCTTTGTTGTGTGATATGAAACGCGTTGACAGGCAATACGGAAAGCAGAATTTATATGGCTGTAGTGGAAGTTAATTGATATTGTGTATTTTTCTAACATTTTAGCATTTGTAAAGAGCCATAATACATGGAAATGTGTTTGTATTGCAGAGATGCACTAAATATATATTTTTACAGTGAAGTCCTAAAGCGAACCCCTGCTGTGTTGTGAACCCCTGAAATGAAAAATGAACAAAGCATCTGCTCTCTCCTTCCTCTGCTTCCTGCATGAGTCCCTTCTGACAGGCTATGCTGACCCCAAGCAATCCCTGGAGATGGCCCCACCCCCCTCCCCTCCAGCACACAGCGGTTATTGATAGCTTCAGCTGTGCATGTTTCCCTATGAGACTGTGTAAAGGGGGTGTGTCCTTTCTCTCTTCTCAGGTCTCAGATTACACTTGGCTCCCTGCTCTATGCTGTGCAGTGTGTGCGGTCAGATCCCTGCCGCTCCCAGCACATCTGTTGGTGCCCCCATGGAAAACTCCCGATCTCTCCTTGTGATCGGGACCTTTCCCATCATGTGACTGCCGTGACAGCCAAGCATGGCAGTCACATGACCCTAAACCCCGCCCCCACTTCAAAGCATCAGAAACCTCTTAAAGGGCCGGTAAGGGGTTAAACCCTTCCTAGCCAGCATCATTAGTACAGTGACAGTGTACAGTATTAGCACTGATCACTGTATTGGTGTCACTAATGATGTCAGTTAGTGTATCTACCAACCAGCGTCCGCTATCGCCAGATTGCCCGCCACACTATCACAGTCCCACTATAAGTCACTGATCACCCCATTACCAGTATAGGGTAAATTTCAGTATTCCCATAGTTTGTAGACATAATAACTGGCACACAAACCAATTAATATACACGTATTGGGATTTTTTTTTTTTGTAAAGACATGAAGCAGAATACATTTTGACCTAAATTTATGAAGAAATACATTTTGTCAATGTAGATTTACTGCGTGCGATCCAGAACTGGAAAATAGAAAATATTTGTTTTGGTATTTTTTCTAAATTTTTTTATCTTTTTTTCATTTTCATAATAAAAAAATAAAAAACCATAGTGGTGATTAAATACCACCAAAAAAAAAATCTCTATTTATGTGGAAAAAATTATACAAATTTCATTTGGATACAGTGTTGCATGACTGCACAATTGCCAGTTAAAGTAGACAAGTGCTGAATAGCAAAGAATGGCCTGGTCATGAAGAGGATTGGGAGAATGTCATATGGTCAGATGAAACCAAAATAGAACTGTTTGGTAGAAACACAACTCGACGTGTTTGGAGGAGAGAGAATGCTGATTTGCATCCAAAGAACACCATACCTACTGTGAAGCATGGGGGTGGCAACATCATGCTTTGGGGGTGTTTCTCCGCAAAGGGACCAGGACGACTGATCCATGTACAGGACAGGGCCATGTATCGTGAGATTTTGAGTGCAAACCTCCTTCCATCAGCAAGGGCATTGAAGATGAAACGTGGCTGGGTCTTCCAACATGACAATGATCCCAAACATACCGCCCGGGCAACGAAGGAGTGGCTTCGTAAGAAGCATTTCAAGGTCCAGGAGTGGCCTAGCCAGTCTCCAGATCTCAACCCCATAGAAAACCTTTGGAGGGAGTTGAAAGTCCATGTTGCCCAGCGACAGCCCCAAAACATCACTGCTCTAGAGGAGATCTGCATGGAGGAGGAGATCTGCATGGAGGATGGGCCAACATACCAGCAACAGTGTGTGCCAACCTTGTGAAGACTTCCAGGAAACGTCTGACCTCTGTCATTGCCAACGAAGGATTTATAACAAAGTATTGACATGAACTTTTCATATTCACCAAATACTTATTTTCCACCACAATTTGCAAATAAATTCTTTCCAGATCAGCCAATGTGATTGTCTGGATTTGTTTTCTCATTTTGTCTCTCATAGTCGAGGTCTCCCTATGAGGCCAATTACAGGCCTCTCTCATCTTTGTAAGTGGGAGAACTTGTACAATTGGTGGGGACTAAATACTTTATTGCCCCACTGTACATGTACATAGTTACACTGGGCAAGCTTGGACCATTGGAAGTATACATGTGATATACCTGGGGGATCCAAACCGAAGCTGGAAATCACTGTAGTAGACACCACTACTACACCACTACCAGGGGTGGACAGACAACTTATGGGGCCCCCGGGCAATAGGGGATCATGGGGCCCCTGTGTCCTCGCCCACACTCAAACCATACCCAAATAAACTTATGAAAGATACCAGGGGCATCTCATGGGGCCCCCTACTGACCCTGGGCCCTCGGGCAGTGCTCGAGTTTCCGAATGGTCAGTCCACCCCTGACCACTACTACACTACAATTACACTACAATTACACCACTATTACACCACTATTACACCACTATTACACTACAATTACACCACTATTACACCACTACTACACTACAATTACACCACTATTACACCACTACTACACTACAATTACACCACTATTACACCACTACTACACTACAATTACACCACTATTACACCACTACTACACTACAATTACACCACTACTACACTACAATTACACCACTATTACACCACTACTACACTACAATTACACCACTTTTACACCACTATTACACCATTACTACACTACAATTACACCACTACTACACTATGATTACACCACTATTACACCACTACTACACTACAATTACACCACTATTACACCACTACTACACTACAATTACACCACTACTACACTATGATTACACCACTATTACACCACTACTACACTACAATTACACCACTATTACACCACTATTACACCACTACTACACTATGATTACGCCACTACTACACTACAATTACACCACTATTACACCACTACTACACTACAATTACACCACTACTACACTACAATTACACCAGTACTACACTACAATTACACCACTATTACACCACTACTACACCACTATTACACCACTACTACACCACTATTACACCACTATTACACCACTACTACACCACTACTACACTACAATTACACCACTACTACACTACTATTACACCACTACTACACTACAATTACACCACTATTACTACACTACAATTACACCACTATTACACCACTACTACACTACAATTACACCACTATTACACCACTACTACACTATGATTACACCACTACTACACCACTATTACACCACTACTACACCACTATTACACCACTACTACGCTACTATTAAACTACTATTACACCACTACTACAGTGATCTCCACTTGCTTCCCAATCCTGTGCTGACTAGCTGCTCAGCTGCAATGTGAAGATATAGGGAACACTTTGCAATTTCTCAATAAATGTGAATGCAAAGCGTTCCCTGATTGGATGAGGTGGAGAGTTGGGGGTTTGTATTCATTGAGAGAATGGCAATTGTTCTCTGAATGGCACCAGTGCTGAGCAAACGACCTCCTGTGTTATAACGGTATTAACCCAAACATGTCCTATATTGCAGCTTACCAATCATTAGATGGTGGCTGCATTAGTTTTCTTTTTTAATGTTTTTTTTCCCTCGCATGGTGGTCCAGCCAGTAACACCCCTCCTGAATTAGAAAGCCTCCACTCTGGATGAAGGAGCACAGCAGCAGCATTGAAAGTCTGGGGAGTGTAGAGTGTTAGATGTACTAGCAGATCTAGATACACTAACAAATAGAAGCTGAACTCCAGCTAACTCTTTATAGGCAATTACAGCAAACTTGTTTTTTCCTTTTGGGATAAAGGTTTTCCATAAAAGCTGACCACTGTAAGCACCCCTGTCAGTAGAAAATGGTTTGTCTTAACCCTCTAACTGCTGGATTTGCAGGGCAGCTTGTTCTGTTAGAAAACAGACTTACTGGCTGGATCACCAAGTGAAAATAAAGGAAAGAAAGCCTAAACAAGAAACCTAATGCAGCTATTACTTCTCAGAATTGGTAAGCTGACAAAACTTTGTAGAGATTTATGACCAAAAACAAAAAAAGGATATAGACACTAAGAGGAAAACAAGTTGTATGGAGCTCAGAATTGATTATTATAGCAAGTCATGTTAAAAAAAACCCAACTCATTCTGGGGGTTCTGAGCATTCCTGTCATCAGGGTCCCCTTTATCAGGGACCTAACACGTAACGGGATACCTACCTGGACAAAGTGATCCAGTGATCCACAACCCAACACCTTTCCTTCCCCTACCAAAAAAAAATCCTTATATCAAGCGTTGATGAGAAGGGTGGTTTTTGGCCCCCTGCTGAAGAAGGTGATTTTTGGACCCTTGATGAAGAAGGTGATTTTCAGGCCCATGATGAAGAAAGTGATTTCACCCCCCCCCCCCCCCAATGAAGAAGGTGATTTTTGGCCCCCCGATGAAGAAGGTGATTTTTGGCCTCCTAATGAAGAAGGTGATTTTCGGCCCCCTGATGAAAGTGATTTTTGGCCCCCTGATGAAGAAGGTGTTTTTCAGCCTCCCTAATGAAGAAGGTGATTTTAGGCCTCCTGATGAAGAAGGTGATATTTGGCTTCCTAATGAAGAAGGTGATTTTAGGCCCCCTGATGAAGGTGATTTTAGGCTTCCTGATGAAGAAGGTGATTTTTGGCTTCCTAATGAAGAAGGTGATTTTAGGCCCTCTGATGAAGGTGATTTTAGGCCCCCTGATAAAGAAGGTGATTTTTGGCCCCCTGATGAAGAAGGTGATTTTAGGCCCTCTGATGAAGGTGATTTTAGGCCCTCTGATGAAGGTGATTTTAGGCCCTCTGATGAAGGTGATTTTAGGCCCCCTGATGAAGAAGGTGATTTTTTGCCCCCTGATGAAGAAGGTGATTTTTGGCCCCCTGATGAAGAAGGTGATTTTTTGCCCCCTGATGAAGAAGGTGATTTTTGGCCCTCTGACGAAGAAGGTGATTGTTGGTCCCCTGATGAAGAAGGTGATTTTTGACCCACTGATGAAGAAGGTGATTTTTGACCCACTGATTAAGAAGGTTATTTTTGGCCCTCTGATGAAGAAGGTGATTGTGGGTCCCCTGATGAAGAAAGTGATTGTTGGTCCCCTGATGAAGAAAGTGATTGTTGGTCCCCTGATGAAGAAAGTGATTGTTGGTCCCCTGATGAAGAAGGTGATTTTTAGTCTCCCTGATGAAGAAGGTAATTTTTGGCTTCCTAATGAAGAATGTGATTTTAAGCCCCCCCCCCCCCGATGAAGAAGGGGATTTTTGACCCCCCAATGAAGGAGGTGATTTTCAGCCCCCTGATGAAGAAGATACCCCCCCCTCCCCATATGAAGAAGGTGATTTTTGGGCCCCTGATGAAGGTGATTTTCGGCCCTTTGATGAAAAAGGTGATTTTTGGCCCCCCCCCCGATGAAGAAGGTGATTTTCGGCCCGTGATGAAGGTGATTTTTGGCCCCCCCGATGAAGAAGGTGATTTTTGGCTCCTGATAAAGAAAGTGATTTTTGGCCCACTAATGAAGAGTGTGATTTTTGGCCCCCTTATGAAGAAAGTGATATTTGGTCCCCTGATGAAGAAAGTGATTTTTGGCCCCCTGATGAAGAAGGTGATTTTTGTCCCCCCGATGAAAAAGGTGATTTTTGGCCCCCTGATGAAGAAGGTGATTTCTAGGCCCCTGATCAGGAAGATGATTTTTGGCCCCCCTGATCAAGAAGTTGATTTTTTGGCACCCTGATGAAGAAGGTGATTTTCAGCCCCTGATGAAGAAGGTGATTTTTGGCCCCCTGATGAGGAAAGTGATTTTTGGCCCCTGATGAAGAAGGTGATTGTTGGTCCCCTGGTGAAGAAAGTGATTTTTTTGGCCCCCCTGATGAAGAAGGTGATTTTTGGCCCTCTGATGAAGAAGGTGATTTTTGGCCCTCTGATGAAGAAGGTGATTTTTGGCCCTCTGATGAAGAGGTTGATTTTTGGCCCCCAAAATGTGTTAGATCTCTTAACCAGAATATATTCTTTCCAACGTAAAAAAAAACAAAACCGTTTTGGCTTTACGTACAATTTAAAGCCCAATTATGGGCTTTATGATCTCCCCACAATGACAGCCCCTTCCCTCTGGAGGCTTCCCCAGTGTATATGTTACACATTTTTTTTCCAGCAATGGGTGGTCCTTAAGAATGAAGAGGGTGGTGGTGTTGTGTCAATGCCGGCACCACTCTCTGCATCGATAAACAATGAATGAAGGGCACTGTGGTGATGACTCCTCAGGGGCGGGCTATGACACCCTGCATTGCTGAATGTTATAAAGTCCAGAAGAGTGAGGACATCTTGTGGCAAAAGGGTCACTCACTAGGCACCACTGCCATTCATGGAATGCCTAGCATTTTGTACAATGAATACAAGACCTTCTCTGATTGGATGAGGTGCAGAGGGATGGTGACTATGTAGGCCTGTGAGACAAGCTCCTTGGGGGAAGGGCCTGATGTGAATGTACATTATATAAAGTGCTGCATTAATTATCGGCACCATTATTTGCTGTATACACCTGGAATAAAGAAATGTCTGGATTTTGGCTTTAAAATCAGATAAGAAATAGGAGCTCCCAGCTCATCAGATTATAGACAAGAGGCTGCAGGGTGACAAACAAATAAGATCTGCACAGGCACCAGGATCTACATGGTTTTGTTGTCTCTGCGCCGGCATCGCAGTCCAGGAAGTAGATGAGGACCCCGGATGATGCCTGAATAAAGATGGCTCCGTCCATCTGGAGAGAAACCCCGATGAGGACATTGTCTGGGGGAGTGTTGTGATCTCTGTGAGAGGTACTGCATACCTAGGAGAGTGACACTGACACATGACATGACACATGACATGACACATGACCAGGGGCGGATTGACAACTCATGGGGCCCCCGGGCAATAGGGGATCATGGGGCCCCTGTGTCCTCGCCCACACCCAAAAAAGCCTATGAAAAAGCCAATGAAAGGTACCAGGGGCATCTCATGGGGCCCACCAATGACCCCGGGACCTCGGCATTGCCCAAGTGCTCGAATGGTCAGTACGCCCCTGCACATGACATGACACTGACACATGACATGACACATGACACTGACACATGACACATGACACTGACACATGACATGACACATGACACTGACACATGACATGACATGATTAGGCATGCGGCACTTTGCATGAAGAAATCTATGGGATGACAGGTCCATTTTAAGGCAAAAGACTCCCCTTTGCAGCAGAACTTGTTTCTAAAAACACACAAAGTGTCACCGAGATCGGAGGAAAGAAGAAACACAATAATACAAAGCACTGCAAGGCACCGACACAGAGAAAGGGGAAGAAATCGCCTAGAACTGACTACAGAAGATGATGATTTTAAGAAAAATTCACCACAATTTGCCAGGAAAGAGGAGAGGGGAGAGGAAAGGAGAGAGGAGGGGAGAGGAGGAGAAAGGAAAGGAGAGAGGAGGAGAGAGGAAAGGAGAGAGGAGGGGAGAGGAAAGGAGAGAGGAGGGGAGAGGAAAGGAGAGAGGAGGAGAGAGGAAAGGAGAGAGGAGGAGAGAGGAAAGGAGAGAGGAGGGGAGAGGAAAGGAGAGAGGAGGGGAGAGGAAAGGAGAGAGGAGGGGAGAGGAAAGGAGAGAGGAGGAGAGAGGAGGAGAGAGGAGGGGAGAGGAAAGGAGAGAGGAGGGGAGAGGAAAGGAGAGAGGAAGAGAGAGGAAAGGAGAGAGGAGGAGAGAGGAAAGGAGAGAGGAGGGGAGAGGAAAGGAGAGAGGAGGAGAGAGGAAAGGAGAGAGGAAGAGAGAGGAAAGGAGAGAGGAGGGGAGAGGAAAGGAGAGAGGAAAGGAGAGAGGAGGAGAAGGGAAAGAAGAGGAGAAGAGAAAGGAGAGGAGGAGAAAGGAGGAAATAGGAGAGGAGGAAAGAGGAGAGGAGAAATGAGAGGAAAGGAGAGGAGAAATAAGAGGAGAGGAGTAGAAAGGAGAGGAGGAGAAAGGAGAGGAGAAATGAGAGGAGAGTAGGAGAAAGGAGAGGAGGAGAGGAGAAGAGAAAGGAAAGGAGAGGAGAAATGAGAGAGAAGAAAGGAGAGGAGAGAGAAAGGAAAGGAGAAAGGAGAGAAGAGGAGAGGTGAAAGGAGGAAAGAGAGGGGAAGAGAAGAGAGGCGGAGAAAGGAGAAGAGAGGAGGAGAAAGGAGAGGAAATGAGAGGGGAGGAGAGGAGAAAGGAATGGAGAAAGGAGAGGAAATGAGGAGAAAGGAGAGGAGATGAGAGGGGAGGAGAGGAGAGGAGAAAGGAAAGAAGAAAGGAGAGGAGGAGAAAAGGGAGGAGTAAGGAGAGGGGAGGAGAGAAGAAGGAAAGGAGAAAGAAAAGAGAGGAGAAATGAAAGGAGAGGAGAAAGCAGAGGAGATGAGAAAGGACAGGGGAAGAGAGGGAAGGAGAGAAGAAAGAAAAGGAGAAAGAAGAGAGGAAAGGAGAAATGAAAGTAGAGGAGAAAGGAGAGGAGAGGAGAAGAGAAAGGAGAGGAGAAATGGGAAAAAGGAGAGGCGAGAGGAGAAAGGAGAGGAGTACGGAGAGGAGAGGAGAAAGGAGAGGGGGAGAGAGGGGAGGAGAGAGGAGAAAGAACAAGAGAGGAGAGCAGAGACTAGGAGAAAGGAGATTTGCCTATAAATGTACAAATAAAATGGTGAATGTCAGTTTGGGAAACATTCACTGTTGCTTGCAAGGACGGAAGTGAAGATATATTTGTTGTCATTGTATACAGGACACAATGATAATAGTCTGCCAGCCATTCCCTCCAAACAGCAACAAAGAAGGTAAATATGTAAATTGTATATCAAAGATGAAATATATAAACATCATTATGACATTAAAATATAATAAACAATAACAAGAATTGCTGCACTACCTACATATTACACCTAAACCAGAGTCAGTGCCGGGATACACTCTGTGGGGGCCCCTTGGGGCCCCTCACAGGTCTCTGGTGGTTTCTCATGTGCTCTCTAATGAGATAACATTGAAGTAAATAGTACGCATGTCAGCCGGAGGATGGAGATGACATCACTTCTGTACATTACGCGGCTGGAGGATGGAGATGACATCACTTCTATACATTACACGGCTGGAGGGTGGAGATGACATCACTTCTATACATTACACGGCTGGAGGATGGAGATGACATCACTTCTGTACATTACACGGCCGGAGGATGGAGATGACATCACTTCTGTACATTACACGGCCGAAAAATACTCCTGAAATACTCTGCTCTGCTGGAGGACTCCGCTCCTTCCTCTATAACTCTCCTCTCCTGAAATACTCTGCACTGCTGGAGGACTCCGCTCCTTCCTCTATAACTCTCCTCTCCTGAAATACTCTGCACTGCTGGAGGACTCCGCTCCTTCCTCTATAACTCTCCTCTCCTGAAATACTCTGCACTGCTGGAGGACTCCGCTCCTTCCTCTATAACTCTCCTCTCCTGAAATACTCTGCACTGCTGGAGGACTGCGCTCCTTCCTCTATAACTCTCCTCTCCTGAAATACTCTGCACTGCTGGAGGACTCTGCTCCTTCCTCTATAACTCTCCTCTCCTGAAATACTCTGCACTGCTGGAGGACTCCGCTCCTTCCTCTATAACTCTCCTCTCCTGAAATACTCTGCACTGCTGGAGGACTCCGCTCCTTCCTCTATAACTCTCCTCTCCTGACATACTCTATAGAGTCTTTAGTGTAACGTTTTTGTTTCTTTGAGTTGATTCATTTTTTCTGTCTTTTGTACACAATTTAGGAAAGCTTCCTTGTCCCGTTCTTTCAGGATCAAATCGATAATATTCTGATCCCCTGGAACAGTGCGGGTCCATAGGCCAGTGCCTACTCTGCCCATCTGGTAACCTGGCACTCACCAAAATGAGTCATTTATGGGCTCCGCAGCTCCCCGAATGAGCAGAGATACGAGTTTTTCACAAACATTTCATTAGTGAACGTGACATTCACCGGCTCCAACAGGCAGAGGCAATGGAAAAACTTGCTACTCGTGTTCATTGAGCATCGGCGGCGGCGGCTTCAGACGAAGTTTCACTGAATCCCCCAGAAATTCCCTATCAGCGGGAGGCACGCGGGACTGATTCACATGACATTTAGAGTCCTTAATTAAGGAAAGCATAATAACACATGGCTCTTAATTAAAAAGAAAAGAGAAAAAAAAATCCGGCAAAGAGAAAACTTCCAATCGGCAGCAGAAACTCTGCCAACACAAATCTCCGGGGCCCCGGTACAAGCAGAACATTGTCTGCGGCCCCCGCTGTACGGGACGGGGGAATTGTCCATCCACTCGGTGGCAGACGTCCATAATATCCATCGACTGCTTCACAGAGCTGCCACTTCACGCTAAAACCTTTCCTGGCAGAGGGCCCCGGGGCCCAACTGGGTATATCAGCTCTTCTCATTTCATAGCTATTGGTTAGCAAACCTGATACTGAATTATATAGAAGAGAGAGAGGAAGTGAGGAATAAAAACCTCAACTTATCAACTCCTTTCATATTCCTGTTCAGTGGATCGTGACATCATAACGGTCAATTATCTAACTCTCCTCTCCTGAAATACTCTGCGCTGCTGGAGGACTCCGCTCCTTCCTCTATAACTCCTCTCCTGAAATACTCTGCGCTGCTGGAGGACTCCGCTCCTTCCTCTATAACTCTCCTCTCCTGAAATACTCTGCACTGCTGGAGGACTCCGCTCCTTCCTCTATAACTCCTCTCCTGAAATACTCTGCACTGCTGGAGGACTCCGCTCCTTCCTCTATAACTCTCCTCTCCTGAAATACTCTGCACTGCTGGAGGACTCCGCTCCTTCCTCTATAACTCTCCTCTCCTGAAATACTCTGCGCTGCTGGAGGACTCCGCCCCTTCCTCTATAACTCCTCTCCTGAAATACTCTGCACTGCTGGAGGACTCCGCTCCTTCCTCTATAACTCTCCTCTCCTGAAATACTCTGCACTGCTGGAGGACTGCTGGGGTTGGATTTGGTTGTCTCTTATTTCCATTTCAGACTTCAATGAAGCAAGACTGTGGGCAGTGAGAGTAGAAAATGTTCTAGTGTCCAGTGGGAGTAAACTGCCACATCCTTGGTGTCACTGGTAGAAATAGTGCCCCATCATTGGTATCAGTGGGAGGAATAGTGCCCCATCATTGGTGTCAGTGGGAGGAATAGTGCCCCATCATTGGTGTCAGTGGGAGGAATAGTGCCCCATCATTGGTGTCAGTGGGAGGAATAGTGCCCATCATGGGTGTCAGTGGGAGGAATAGTGCCCCATCATTGGTATCAGTGGGAGGAATAGTGCCCCATCATTGGTGTCAGTGGGAGGAATAGTGCCCCATCATTGGTGTCAGTGGGAGGAATAGTGCCCCATCGTTGGTGTCAGTGGGAGGAATGGAGCTCCATCATTGGTGTCAGTGGGAAGAATAGTGCCCCATCATTGGTGTCAGTGGGATGAATAGTGCCCCATCATTGGTGTCAGTGGGAGGAATAGTGCCCCATCATTGGTATCAGAGGGAGGAATAGTGCCCCATCATTGGTGTCAGTGGGAGGAATAGTGCCCCATCATTGGTGTCAGTGGGAGGAATAGTGCCCGATTATTGGTGTCAGTGGGAGGAAGAGTGCCCCATCATTGGTGTCAGTGGGAGGAATAATTCCCCATCATTGGTATCAGTTGGAGGAATAGTGCCCCATCATTGGTGTCAGTGGGAGGAATAGGACCCCATCATTGGTGTCAGTGGGAGGAATAGTGCCCCATCATTGGTGTCAGTAGGAGGAATAGTGCCCCACCGTTGGATGTCAGTGGGAGGAATAGTGCCCCATCATTGGTATCAGTGGGAGGAATAGTGCCCCATCATTGGTATCAGTGGGAGGAATAGTGCCCCATCATTGGTGTCAGTGGGGGGAGGAATAGTGCCCGATTATTGGTGTCAGTGGGAGGAATAGTGCCCCATCATTGGTGTCAGTGGGAGGAATAATTCCCCATCATTGGTGTCATTGGAAGGAATAGTACCTCACTGTTGGTGTCAGTGAGGAGAATAGTGCCCATTGTTGGTGTCAGCAATAGTGCCCCATGGGCCGGATACAGACAAGCAAAGACCGACATGTAGCCCCCCGGGCCACAGTCTGGAGACCCCTGATCTAAGACTACCCTGTCCGCAGGGTGAGAACACTGCTGTCCAATCACACTGTAAACCAAACAGCGTTGTCACTCTGTTCCAGGAAGTGTAAAAATGACGGATGTATTGGCAGAACACCAGGTAACTATGGAGGAAGCCCCAAAAAACAAGAACTGCTGTGTTAACGCTTATGACAGACTGCGGCAGGGGCGGACTGACCATTCGAGCACTCGGGCACCGCCTGAGGGCCCAGGGTCAGTAGGGGGCCCCATGAGATGCCCCTGGTACCTTTTATAGGCTTTGTTGGGTGTGCTTTGAGTGTGGGCAAGGGCACAGGGGCCCCATGAGTTGTCAGTCTGCCCCTGGACCGCGTCATACATGTAATTTTTTGTTATTGTGCTCAGAGGTCTCCTTTAAGCCCTGAAGGGGTGCTGAGGCCCCTGAACCGCGTCGGAAGGTATATGTTTCCGGTACAGCAGGCTATTATATACCCAACTTTGTCCTCAGTTCTATCAATATTTCAAGGGTACAGGAATGGGTACTTTGCTGGCTGGGATTTGTAGTGCTACAAGAACACACGGCTGCAGCTAGAAAGTTGTCCCTACTTGTTCCGGGACCCGGACTACACCCCCAATCTTCGCAGCCAAGGCACGGAAATGGGGGTTTGCCAAAATGTCAGCCCCCCTCGCCTCCTTCCCCCGAGGGCTGTGCAGAGATGCCGGTTAAAAATGGATTGCCTGCGGAGTTTATTTTTGAAGTAAAGCCTCAAGGTTAATCCTGCCCTGTGCATGGCAGTAGGGACAAGCCGTGACTTTACAGGGGAATTACACGGATCAGAATCCCCTTTACATAACACAAAGGTCAGACAACACGGCATTACACCGCGACCTCTGATCCCAGATCTCATCTACACATGAGCGTGGGCGCAACCCTCACCGCCAGACCAAATATCTGCACTTCTACTTTCATTTAAAAAAAAAAATCGAGATTTTATGAGGGCCCCCCTAAGTCTTGTGATTTCATTTTGGAAATGACTGTAAGGGTTAAACGCTAAGCCCTGGAGAACGTCGTAAACGCACGACGCGTGAATGGACGATCTCCACACTGTAAGGGTTAACACTGAGCCCTGGAGAGCGCTGTACATGCACAACGTGTGAATGGATGATCTCCGCACTGTTAACATTGGACCCTGGACAACGCTGCAAATGTACGACGCGTGAAATGACAATCTCTGCACCGTAAGGGTTCACATTAAGCCCTGGAGAGTGCTGTAAATGCACAACGCATGAAATGACAATCTCCGCACTGTTAACATTGGACCATGGACAACGCTGCAAATGTACGACGCGTGAAATGACAATCTCTGCACCGTAAGGGTTCACATTAAGCCCTGGAGAGTGCTGTAAATGCACAACGCATGAAATGACAATCTCTGCACCGTAAGGGTTCACATTAAGCCCTGGAGAGCGCTGTAAATACACAACGCATGAAATGACAATCTCTGCACCCTAAGGGTTCACATTAAGTCCTGGAGAGTGTTGTACAAGCACAACACATGAAATGACAATCTCCGCACTGTTAACATTGGACCCTGGACAGCGCTACAAATGCACAATGCGTGAAATGACAATCTCTGCACTGTGAAAATTCACATTGAATCCTGGAGAGCATTCTAAATCTACGACGCAGGAAATGACAATCTCTGCACTGAACGGGTTAACACTGAGCCCTGGAGATTTTTGGAAATGCACAATGCGTGAAATGACAATCTCTGCACTGTAATTGTAACATTGATCCCTGGACAGTATTGCACAGCACGTGAATTACAACCTCTGCACCGTAAGATTTAACACTGAGCCCTGGAGATTGCTGTAAACGCACAATTCATGAAATGACAATCTCTGCACCGTAAGGGTACCCATTGAGCCCTGGATAGTGAAAGCCATATGATTTCATTTTAGAATTACTGTAAAGGTGAACACTGAGTCCTGGAGAGCATTGTAAACGCACAACGCATGAAATGACAATCTCTGCACCGTAAGGGCTACCACTGAGTACTGGAGAGTGTTGTAAATGCACAATGCATGGAATGACAATCTCTGCACTGCAAGAGTTACCAATGAGCCTAGAGAGTGTAGTAAATGCACAACGCATGGAATGACAATCTCTGCACCACAAGGGTTACCACTGAGTACTGGAGAGTGTAGTAAATGCACAACACATGGAATGACAATCTCTGCACTGTAAGGATTACCACTGAGCCCTGGAGATGAAATGACAATCTCTGCACTGCAAGAGTTACCAATGAGCCTAGAGAGTGTAGTAAATGCACAACGCATGGAATGACAATCTCTGCACTGTAAGGGTTACCACTGAGCCCTGGAGAGTATTGTAAATGCACAACGCATGGAATGACAATATCTGCACCACAAGGGTTACCAATGAGCCCCTAGAGAGTGTAGTAAATGCACAACGCATGGAATGACAATCTCTGCATTGCAAGAGTTACCAATGAGCCCTTAGAGAGTGTGGTAAATGCACAACGCATGGAATGACAATCTCTGCACCACAAGGGTTACCAATGAGCCCCTAGAGAGTGTAGTAAATGCACAACGCATGGAATGACAATCTCTGCACTGTAAGGGTTACCACTGAGCCCTGGAGAGTATTGTAAATGCACAACGCATGGAATGACAATGTCTGCACCACAAGGGTTACCAATGAGCCCCTAGAGAGTGTAGTAAATGCACAACGCATGGAATGATAATCTCTGCACTGTAAGGGTTACCACTGAGCCCTGGAGATGAAATGACAATCTCTGCATTGCAAGAGTTACCAATGAGCCCCTAGAGAGTGTAGTAAATGCACAACGCATGGAATGACAATCTCTGCACTGTGAATATTGGCACTGAGTCCTGGAGAGCATTCCAAATCTACAAAAATGACAATCTCTGCACCGCAAGGGTTACCAATGAGCCCCTGGAGAGTGTAGTAAATGCACAACGCATGGAATGACAATCTCTGCACTGTGAATATTGGCATTGAGTCCTGGAGAGCATTCTAAATCTACAAAAATGACAATCTCTGTACTGTAAGGGTTACCACTGAGCCCTGGAGAGTATTGTAAATGCACAACGCATGGAATGACAATCTTTGCACCACAAGGGTTACCAATGAGCCCCTAGAGAGTGTAGTAAATGCACAACGCATGGAATGACAATCTCTGCACTGTGAATATTGGCACTGAGTCCTGGAGAGCATTCTAAATCTACAAAAATGACAATCTCTGCACTGAACGGGTTACCAATGAGCCCCTGGAGAGTGTAGTAAATGCACAACGCATGGAATGACAATCTCTGCACCACAAGGGTTACCAATGAGCCCCTAGAGAGTGTAGTAAATGCACAACGCATGGAATGACAATCTCTGCACTGTGAATATTGGCACTGAGTCCTGGAGAGCATTCTAAATCTACAAAAATGACAATCTCTGCACTGAACGGGTTACCAATGAGCCCCTGGAGAGTGTAGTAAATGCACAACGCATGGAATGACAATCTCTGCACTGAACGGGTCACCAATGAGCCCCTAGAGAGTGTAGTAAATGCACAACGCATGGAATGACAATCTCTGCACCACAAGGGTTACCAATGAGCCCCTAGAGAGTGTAGTAAATGCACAACGCATGGAATGACAATCTCTGCACTGAACGGGTTAACACTGAGCCATGCAGATTGTTGGAAATGCACAGCAGGTGAAATGACAATCTCTGCACTGAAAAGGTTAACATGGAGCCCTGGAGAGCGTTGTAAATGCACAACACGTGAAATGGCAATCTCTGCAGTTGATCGATGATTGCCCCCTTATCTCCATAAAAAAGAATGCCATCACTGGACGCATGCTGCATCCCAACATCCCCCGGCAGGGAAAAGAATTTACAGACAGTCTGCTGCTCTCCTCGCCGCCCTCTCAGGTTTCCGGCTCCATTATAGAGCTCGTTTGGGTTTAATTAATAAAGCAGCAGAAAGTGTAAGGGTCGCTCTGCGTCTGTGCGTTGCGGAAATGCGCGCATTACCTTCACACATGGCGACGCGCATTACAGATGCGGCACCATTTATTTTGAATCGCACCCCAACACACTAAGGGCCGGTTCACGCTACAGAAACGCAGTCCAGATGCGTTCCGGATGTGTTTCTGCAGGCACATTTTTGATGTGTTCCAGTGCGTTTTTTTGCATTCCAGTTCATTTCTTCCCCTCTCTTCTTCTTCAATTTAAAATAGGGACATGTGCGTTCCGGTGCGTTTTTGATGCGTTTCACCACGTTTCAGTACAGTTCTGTGCCAAAAAAAAATGCAGTCTGTTCTACTTTTTTTTCTGCAACCGGAACACACCGGAACTGTAAGCACAGATGTGAACTGTGACATTGACAACCATATAACCTACTTTCTGTGCGTTTTGGCTGCAGAAAAAAAGCAACTGATGCGCATGTAGTGTGAACTGTCCCTAAGAAACTCAGTTCAGATGCATTCCGGATGCGTTTCCGCATGCACGTTTTTGCTGCGTTCCAGTGCGTTTTTTTTGCATTCTAGTTCATTTTTTCCCCTCTATTCTTCTTCAATTGAAATAGAGATATGTGCGTTCCAGTACAGTTCTGTGCAAAAATAAATGCAGCCTGTTCTACCTTTTTTTTTGCAACCGGAACGCACCGGAACTGCAAGCGCTGATGTGAACTATGACATTGATAACCATATCACCTACTTTCTGTGTGTTTTGGATGCAGCAAAAAGCAACTGAAATGCATGGAGTGTGAACTGGCCCTAAGAGATTGCGCTTTGGATGCACTATGGTGCCATGTGTTGCAGTGTGTTGCAATGCATGGCACCATAGCGCATCAAAAGTTTTGTGGCATGTCAGCACTTGTCTCCGCCCCCTAACAACCTCCAAGCACTGTCCCTTGGTTCCATCTCCTACCCACCTCCGAGCACCGTCCCTTGTCTCTGCCCCCTAACCATCTCCAAGCACTGTCCCTTGGTTCCACCCCCTACACACCTCTAAACACCGTCCCTTGGTTTCACCCCCTACCCACCTTCGAGCACTGTCCCTTGGTTCCATGCCCTACCCACCTCCGAGCACCATCACTTGGTTCCACCCCTTGCACACCTCCGAGGAATGTCCCTTGGTTCCACCCCCTACCCACCTCCGAGGAACGTCCCTTGTCTCTGCCCCCTAACCATCTCCAAGCACTGTCCCTTGGTTCCACCCCCTACCCACCTCTAAACACCGTCCCTTGGTTTCACCCCCTACCCACCTTTGAGCACTGTCCCTTGGTTCCATGCCCTACCCACCTCCGAGCACCATCCCTTGGTTCCACCCCTTGCACACCTCCGAGGAATGTCCCTTGGTTCCACCCCCTACCCACCTCCGAGGAACGTCCCTTGGTTCCACCCCCTACTCATCTCTGAGCACCGTCCCTTGGTTCCACCCCCTACCCACCTCCGAGGAACGTCCCTTGGTTCCACCCCCTACCCATCTCTGAGCACCGTCCCTTGGTTCCATCCCCTACCCACCTCCAAGGACTGTCCCTTGGTTCCACCCCCTAACCACCTCCGAGCACCGTCCCTTGGTTCCACCCCCTACCCACCTCCAAGGACTGTCCCTTGGTTCCACCCCCTACCCACCTCCGAGCACCGTCCCTTGGTTCCACCCCCTACCCACCTCCAAGGACTGTCCCTTGGTTCCACCCCCTACCCACCTCCGAGCACCGTCCCTTGGTTCCATCCCCTACCCACCTTCAAGGACTGTCCTTTGGTTCCACCCCTTCCCCACCAGCAACAATAGGTTCTCCCATCAACAATATATCTCCCAGCAGCAACAATAGGTTCCCCCATCAACAACAGACCCCCCTCCACCAACAATAGATCCCCCACCAGCAATAATAGGTCTCCCCATCAACAATAGATCCCCCACCAGCAACAATAGGTCTCCCCATCAACAATAGATCCCCCGCCAGTAATAAAAGGTCCCCCCATCAACAATAGATCTCCCAGCAGCCAGCACATCCCAGCACCCCTTGCCATTACATACATTCAGTACTGTGTCCAGCTATAGGTAATGTTTCAACATTTTCAGCGTCCAAAAAAAACAAACCAACACCTTAAATATCATCACCTTCTCCTACACTCACCACACAAGCTGCAATCTGATTGTACAATCGCCTTACGGTCTGCCTACAGCTATGCAAGGCAAGGGTCAGCCTGAATGAATGCACACGGCTAGGAAAGTACAGGGAGGCCTCATCACATGACAATATATTACATAATAGATACAATATACGAATAATATAACATACAGAGTTGCTGCAGATCTACAGGAGATTGTACAATCAGATTGTAACCTGTATGGTGAGCTTTGGATCGCGGAGACCAATTCCTGCATACAAGGACAGGAAGTCACAGGAATCACTTTTCAGACTTTTCCTCTCTCCTTCGTCACACTCATGACCTCCCTGCTTGTGTGGGACTAAAACTCCCAGCTGGCCATCTCTGGCAGTGCCTGCTGGGACTTGTAGTTCCATCTCATCTCCGAGTTCCTTCCCAGCACACGGGGACTCGCCACCTTCATATCGGGCCAAAAAACGGCGCTGCACATCTCTGCTGGAGCTTGTAGTCCCACCAAAGCTGCTGCATTCCAGATATTGCTGGGACTTGTAGTATCACTAGACAGCAGGGACCTGCAGCACGCCTCCAACTTCCTGAGACTGAAGGCCTTAGGTCCATACACGGCACAATTTTATTGGACACTCAATGTGCAATCCGATCAAAACGGTCAGATCGCCAAACAAGTGAATAGGCCTTACTGTCTTTCCGATCGGACCTACACGGTGCGGTGAAACCGAACGTTCGATATCTGATTCGACAAAATTCTCAAATCGGAGGTTGAGCAAGACAAAATGGCACGGCCAAGCGATGAGTGATCGATAATGAAGGTTTCGATCGACCAAAGGAAATTGGTTGTGGCGGAAAAACGAATCGGTGGTACAGAGGGGTTTTTTTTGCGCCCCAAGTGCTTCCTTCGGTTCACTGAAACTGCGCTTCAGCCAGACCGACCTGATACAATCGATTTATGTACAGAACGAATCACATGCATGACATATCGGCTGAATTATGTTTGCAGTGCAATCGATTTTTTAAGCTCAGTCGGTTTAGTTTGAGTGATTTATAGCACCGTGTATGGCCACCATTAATGCCCGCCATAGACGATTCAAAAATCGGCCAATTTTTCGTCCGAAAGAATAATAGGCCGATTTTCGCACTGTTAGTGGGTTAATTGGCTGGCCTGTTTTGGGGTTTTTTGCTGTTTGGGATTATCGGTCATGTTGGAACATTTGTGGAAAACGGCCGATTTTCGCAGCAATGATGGCCAAATAGAACGATTGTTTTAACAATGAGCATAAGCTGTGACCTGGAAGGAACAGACGTTTCGCCTGTTATATGGGACGAACTTTATAATTTTGTCGGCCGATTTTTGTAATCGTTGGTGGTAACGTCGGCTTAACAAACGACCGATTTTTTGTTTATCGTTTGAAAAATCGGCCGATTTTCGACCTGTCTATGGCCTGCATAAGCCGGCCACACAGGGGTCGAATTCCAAAAGAATGTTCTTTCAAAAATATTTTCTAAGACTTTTCGTTTGAATTTCGTACCATTAGTGGGTCACAGAAACGGACGATTTTTGTGTGACCTTCAAAATTGAATGATCGGACATGTTGGAAATGTTTTGAAAAATGAACGAATTTCGAATCAATGATGGGAGAATCGTGCGAAAAATATAAACGATAAAAAAACAAGCGGTGACCTGGAAAGAAAAGAAAATTCTCGGCCACGAAAGTTCTTTTCTGTAGTAACACGAGATGAAATTGAAGGCTCGGTTGATCGAATTTCAAACTCAATGGTGGCGCCATCGGAGTACAAAACGCACAAAATGTCCGATTTTCTAAAGTAAATTAGTTCAGAATTCAACCCGTGTATTATAGATGTACATAGATGGGTCGAAAATCGGCCGAAAAAAAAAAACGGCCGATTTTCACACCGTTAATAGGTTAATTGATCAGCCGTTTTTCTGGATTTTGGCACATTTTTTTAATCGGCAAAGTTGGAAAAAAATCGGCCGATCTTTATACCGATAAAAAATTTGCGCATGAGCCATGACCTGCAAGAAAAAGAAGGAAAAGAGGAAGAAAAAGAAGAAGAAGAGAAGGAAGAAGAAGAAAAAGAAGAAGAAAAGAAGAAAAAGAAGAAGAGGAAGAAGAAGAAAAAGAAGAATAAGCAAAAGAAGAAAAAGAAGAAGAAGAAGAGGAGGAAGAAGAAGAAAAAGAATAAAAAGAAGAGGAAGAAAAAGAAGAAGAAGAAGAAGAGGAAGAAAAAGAAGAAGAAGAAGGAGAAGAAGCAAAAGAAGAAAAAGAAGAAGAAGAAGAGGAGGAAGAGGAGGAAAAAGAAGAAGAAGAAGAAGCAAAAGAAGAAAAAGAAGAAGAAGAGGAGGAGGAAGGAGAAGAAGAAAAAGAATAAAAAGAAGAGGAAGAAAAAGAAGAAGAAGAAGAAAAAGAAGAAGAAGTAGAAGAAGAAGTAAGAAGAAGAAGAAGAAAACGAAAAAGGAGAAGAAGAAGAAAAGAAGAAGAAGAAGAAAAAGAAGAAGAAGCAGAAGAAGAAAAAGAGGAAGAAGGAGAAAAAGAAGAAGAAAAAGAAGGAGAAGAAAAAGAAGAAGAAGAAAAAGAGGAAGAAAAAGAAAAAGAAGAAGAGGAAGAAGAAGAAAAAGAAGAAGAAGAAGCAAAAGAAGAAAAAGAAGAAGAAGAAGAGGAGGAAGAAGAAGAAAAAGAATAAAAAGAAGAGGAAGAAAAAGAAGAAGAAGAAGGAGAAGAAGCAAAAGAAGAAAAGAAGAAGAAGAAGAGGAGGAAGAAGAGGAAAAAGAAGAAGAAGAAGAAGAAGCAAAAGAAGAAAAAGAAGAAGAAGAGGAGGAGGAAGGAGAAGAAGAAAAAGAATAAAAAGAAGAGGAAGAAAAGAAGAAGAAGAAGAAGAAGAAGTAGAAGAAGAAGTAAGAAGAAGAAGAAGAAAAAGAAAAAGGAGAAGAAGAAGAAAAGAAGAAGAAGAAGAAAAAGAAGAAGAAGCAGAAGAAGAAAAAGAGGAAGAAGGAGAAAAAGAAGAAGAAAAAGAAGGAGAAGAAGAAAAAGAAGAAGAAGAAAAAGAGGAAGAAAAAGAAAAAGAAGAAGAGGAAGAAGAAGAAAAAGAAGAAGAAGAAGCAAAAGAAGAAAAAGAAGAAGAAGAAGAGGAGGAAGAAGAAGAAAAAGAATAAAAAGAAGAGGAAGAAAAAGAAGAAGAAGAAGAAGAAGGAGAAGAAGCAAAAGAAGAAAAAGAAGAAGAAAAAGAAGAAGAGGAAGAAAAAGAAGAAGAAGAAGTACAAGAAGAAGAAGAAGGAGAAGAAAAAGAAAAAGAAGAAAAGGAGAAGAAGTAGAAAAAGAAACAGAAGAAGAAGAAGAAAAAAAAAAGAAGAAGAAGAAGCAGAAGAAGAAAAAGAGGAAGAAGAAGAAGAAGAAAATGAAGAAAAGAAGAAGAGGAAGAAGAAGAAGAAGAAAAAGAAGAAGAAGAAAAAGAAGAAGAGGAAGAAAAAGAAGAAGAAGAAAAAGAAGAAGAAGAGGAAGAAAAAGAAGAAGAAGAAGAAGAAAAAGAAGAAGAAGCAGAAGAGGAAGAAGAAGAGGAAAAAGAAGAAAAAGAAGAAAAGAAAAAAAACTGAAAAGAAAAAGAGGAAGAGGAAGAAGAAAAGAAGAAGAAGAAAAATAAGAAGAATTTCAGTTGCTATTATATTTTCTATGAAAAGTCTTGCGGTTGCAACAAATGTATCCATTTGTATCCAAATAAAAACATCTGTATCCGAAATGGATACAAATGGATACAAATGGACACAAATGGACACAAATAGATACATTGCTGCAACCGCAAGACTTTTCATATAAAATATAATAGCGGAGCTCTCTGCAGGGACAGAAGAAATTACATGCTGGCTGTAGACGGGACGAAAATCGGCTGAATTTTTTTACCATTGGTGGTAACGTCGGCCTACTGAATGACCGATTTTTAATTTTTTTTTTTAAAAGACGGCCGGTTTTTGACCCGTCTATGGCCTGCATTAGGCTGGCCATACATTATACAATTTTCTTACAATTTTCCTTTAGATTTACCAAAAAACCATATAATATGAGGTCAGACTTTTATGTAGGCCATACACGGCTTGAATTCTGAACGGTTTTTCTTTAGATCAGAAATGTTGTGTGTTTCGTAATCCGGCGGCGCCACCATTGATTTTGAAATTCAACCAACCGCGCCTTCAATTTCATCTCGTGTTGCTACAGAAAAGAATTTTCGTGGCCAAGAATTGTCTTTCCTTCCTAGGTCACAGCTCATTTCTTTTTCCATTACATTTCTTGCACGAATCTCCCATCATTGATTGGAAATTCGTTAATTTTCTAAAAATTTCCAACATGTCCGATCACTCAAATTCAACAGGCGCTCGAATATCGGCCATTGCTGTGGCCCCACTAATGGTCCGAAATTAAAAAAAAAAAAGTCTCATGCAGGCCATACACGGGTCAAATTCCAAACAAATTTCTTTTAGAAAATCAGAAATTTTTGGCATTTTGTAATCCAATGGAGCCACCATTGATTTCGAAATTCGTCCAACCGAGCCTTCAATTTCACCTCGTGACTCTACAGAAAAGAATTTTCCTGGCCAACAATTGTCTTTTCTTTCCAGGTCACCCCTCATTTCTTTTTCAATCACAATTCTCGCACGAATATCCCATCACTTGATTCCTTCATTTTCAAAAAATTTCCAACATGCCCAATCACTCAAACTCGATGGTTGCTTGAAAATTGGCCGCTGCTGTGGCCCCACTAATGGTGTGAAATTCGAATGAAAATTCTTAGAAAAGATTTTCGAAAGAAAATTCTTTCGGAATTCGACTCGTGTATGGCCGGCTTTAAACAACATTTTCAATTGTATCCAATTAGGCGGGCCCTTGCACTACATAGCTGAAGGTAAATCTAAATTGGGCAGAAATTGTACAGAAAATTGTAAGAAAATTGAATAATGTATGGCCAGCTTTATGCAGGCCATACCCAGATCGAATTCTGAACAAATTTTCTTTAGAAAAACAGAAAATTTCATGTGTTTTGTAATCCGATGGCGTTACCACTGATTTCGAAATTCAACCAAAATGAGCCTTCAGTTTCACATGTTGCTACAGAAAAGCATTTTCGTGGCCAAGAATTTTCTTTTCTTTCCAGGTCACAGCACGTTTCTTTTTCGATTACATTTCCCGCACAATTCTCCCATCATTGATTAGAAATTTGTTCGTTTTTCACAAAAGTTCCAACATGCCCCATCACTTAAATTTGATGGTCGCTTGAAAATCAGCCTCTGCTGTGGCCCCACTAATGGTGTGAAATTCGAAAGAAAATTCTTTCGGAATTCGACCCGTGTATGTCCGGCTTTAAACAACACTTTCAATTGTATCCAGTTAGGCAGCCCTTGCACTACATAATTGAAGGTAGATCTAAAGGAAATTGGGCAGAAAATTGTAAGGAAATTGTATAATGTATGGCCAGCCTAATGCAGGCCATAGATGGGTCGAAAACTGACCATTTTTAAAAAAAAAAATGAAAAATCGGTCGTTCAGTAGGCCGACGTTACCAACAATGGTAAGAAAAAATCGGCCGATTTTTGTCCCGTCTACGGCCGGCATTTAATTACTTCTGTCCCTGCAGAGAGCTCCGCTATTATATTTTACATGAAAGTCTTGCGGTTGCAACAATGTATCCATTTGTATCCATTTTGGATACAGATGGTTTTATTCGGATACAAATGGATACATTGTTGCAACCGCCAGACTTTTACATGTCAAATATAATAGTGGACTGGAATCCTCCTCCTCCTCCTTCTCAAGAAAAATCTCAAGAAAATTGTATAATGTATGGCCAGCCTTAGACTTGCTATAGGTCAGATCTGAGTCAGCCAGGGCATAATGATCAATTGTGTCGATCGGCGTTGTTCATTAACTTGAACGGTCAAATTATGAGATTACATAAAACGAGATATGATTGATAAGTTGTAATTAAGTCTTACAACTATTGATGGAAATCCACTTCCCTGCGTGTGTCCTATTGATCGACTGGGTTGTCGACTATAGATCGATCGATCAGGAAAGTGATCATTTATTGAAGCATGTATGGCTACCATCAAGCACCAAAATTGGCAAAGCCTCTAATTTCTATATACCGAACTGTGAGAAGACGATGGATTGCATGTTTATATAAAGACAGCAAATGTCGGCAAATAATCCAAACTAATATATAAAATGCAAACTGTTGGCAACATATAAATCCTGAAAAATAAAATAATAATAATAATAATAATAATAATAATAAAATAATAATAATAATAATAAAATAATAATAATAATAATAATAATAAAATGATAATAATAAAATGTGACAAAACGCTAAAAAATAAAAACCAAAAAAGGAAACCACAAAGGTAACAATATGAAAACCCAACAATTGCTGTGCAAAACTGAATCTGCATAGGGATCTAAAAGGGGGGGAGGTTCAAAGTAGGGATGGCAGGGGTAGGCTGGTACTTTTAGTTCTACAAGAACCAAAAAAGGCCATTTCCACTCTCCTCGGAGGGACTTGTAGATCCACAGCAGCTGGCAAGCCCAAGGTTGCCTCCCTGAGGTTTAATGCCCCCCCCCTTTCCCAGCCTTGCATGGCATATATCAAGTGGCAGATGTTCCAGGCTGTAGACCATGTGAATGTTAATGGGTTGAGCGGTGCAGCTGTAGAGATTACAATAGCTGAACATGCCATCTGTGCCACTTATCGTATTGCTACCAGCCCTGCCAGAGCCTTCTGCCTTCCAGTCCTCCCAGTGCCTCCCAGTCCCAGCTGTCACCCTGAAATCAAATCTGATCTTTACCTGCCCCTTGCAGGAGTGCCACCAGGTATCCCCCAGTCCTCTCGGTCCTACCTGTCACCCTGAAATCAAATCTGTAGCATCCAGCCAGGTACCCCACAGTCTTCCCAGTCCTACCTGTCACCCTGAAATCAAATCTGTAGCATCCAGCCAGGTACCCCACAGTCCTCCCAGTGCCTCCCAGTCCTACCTGTTACCCTGAAATCAAATCTGTAGAATGCAGCCAGGTACCCCACAGTCCTCCCAGTGCCTCCCAGTCCTACCTGTTACCCTGAAATCAAATCTGTAGAATGCAGCCAGGTACCCCACAGTCCTACCGTTACCCTGAATTTAATTAAATCAAATCTGTAGAATCCAGCTAGGTATGCCCCAGTCCTCCCAGTCCTACCTGTCAACCCTGAAATCAAATCTGTGGAATCCAGCCAGGTACCTCCCAGTCCTCCCTACCCCACAGTCCTACCTGTTACCCAGAAATCAAATAAATCAAATCTGTAGAATCCAGCCAGGTACTCCCAGTGCCTCCCAGTCCTACCTGTTACCCTGAAATCAAATCTGTAGAATCCAGTCAGATACCCCTCCCCCCAAGTCCTCCCAGTCCTAGCTATCATACTGAAATCAATTAAATAACATTTTAGAGTCCAGTCAGGTACCTCTCAGCCCTCCCAGTCCCAGCCATTACCCTGAAATGAAATCTGTAGAGTCCAGTGTCAGGTACCCCCCAGTCCCTCCAGTACCTCTCAGTCCTTGCTATCACCGTGAAATCAAATCTATAGAGTCCAGCTATGTAACTCTCTGTTCTTCCAGTGCCTCCCAGTCCTACCTGTCACCTTCAAATCAAACCTGTAGCGTTCAACCAGGTACCCCCAGTCCTCCGAGTCCCAGCCATCACCCTGAAATCAAATCTGTGGAGTCCAGCCAGGAATCTCCCAGTCCTAACAGTATCTTCCAGTCCCAGCTGTCACCCTAAAATCAAATCTGTGGAATCCAGCCAGGTACCCCCAGTCCCAGCTGTCACCCTGAAATGAAATCTGTGGAGTCCAGCAAGGTACCTTCCAGGCCGCCTCCCAGACTTCCCAGTGCCTCCCAGTCCCAGCTGTGACCCTGAAATGAAATCTGTGATGTCCAGCAAGGTACCTTCCAGTCCTCCCAGTACCAGCTGTCACCCTAAAATGAAATCTGTGGAGTCCAGCAAGGTACATTCCAGTTCTCCCAGTCCTAGCTGTTACCCTAAAATCAAACCAGGTGCCCCCAGTCCCCCCCAGTACCAGTTGTCACCCTAAAATCAAACCTGTGAAATCCAGCCAGGTGCCCCCAGTCAACCCAGTACCAGCTGTCACCCTAAAATGAAATCTGTGGAGTCCAGCAAGGTACATTCCAGGCCTCCCAGTCCTCCCAGTCCCAGCTGTCATCCTAGAATGAAATCAGTGGAGTTCAGCCAGGTATCCCCCAGGCCTCCCAGTCCTTTTCAGTCCCACCCATCACCCTGAAATCAAATCTATGGAGTCCAGCAAGGTACCTTCCAGGCCTCCCAGTCCTAGCTGTCATCCAAGAATGAAATATGTGGAGTCCAGACAGATACCTCCAGTCCTCCCAGTCCCAGCTTTCACCCAAAAATCAAATCTCTGGAATGCAGCCAGTTACCCCCAGTCCTCCCAGTGCCATCCAGTCCAAGCCTTCACCCTGAAATCAAATCTGTGGAGTAGAACTAGGTACCCCCACCCCCAGTCCTCCCAGCCCCAGCCAGCTGTCATCCTGAAATCAAATCTGTGGAGTAGAGCTAGGTACCCCCACCCCCAGTCCTTCCAGTGCCTTCCAGTCCCAGCTGTCATCCTGAAATTGAACCTGTGGCGCCCAGACAGGTACCCACCAGTTCCCCCAGTCCACCTAGTCCTAGCTGTCACCCTACAATCAGATCTATGGAATGCAGCCAGGTACCTCCAGTCCTCCCAGTCCCAGCCTTCTCCCTGGAATCAAATCTGAGGAGTAGAGCTAGGTACCCCCCAGTTCCAGTCCACCCAGTCCTAGCTGTCACCCTACAATCAGATCTGTGGAGTAGAGATAGGTACCCCCCACCCCCAGTCCTTCCAGTGCCTTCCAGTCCCAGCTGTCATCCTGAAATCAAACCTGTGGTGTCCAGACAGGTACCCACCAGTTCCCCCAGTCCTAGCTGTCACCCTACAATCAGATCTATGGAATGCAGCCAGGTACCCCCAGTCCTCCCAGTGCCTCCCAGTCCCAGCCTTCTCCCTGGAATCAAATCTGTGGAGTAGAGATAGGTACCCCCCAGCCCCCCCCCCCCCACACACACACACACACCCAGTCCCAGTTGTCATCCTGAAATGAAATCTATGGAATCCAGACAGGTACCTCCCCCTCCCCCCAGCCCTCCCAGTCCCCCCATTGGGATGTTACCTGCCCCCTGCAGGAGTCCGGCCAGGCACCACACAGAGAAGAGTAGGGCGCAGATGAAAGCCGCCTCCAGCACGATCCGGTCCCTTCTCCTCCTCCTGCCCAGCACCCGGCTCCTGTGTCCGCTGCATCCTCCGGTGCCCTTCATGTCCCCGGCCGGGCGAGGTGCAGGGGCTCCGCGGTGTAACTGGCTCCCTAGGGCTGGAGGGCACAAGGTGCGGAGCGGTGCGCGGAGCAGAGCAGGGTCCCGTACAGCATCGCAGCCCAGGCGGAGCACCAGCGCGACCAGATACAGTCCGAGCTCCCAGCGCCTCTCCTACACACACTGATCAGCCTGAGAGATCCCCTCCTTCCTCCTCCTTCTCCTCCTCCCCCTGATCCCACACCAGCCAATCACAGACCGCACACAACTCAACTTTCATCTTCTAAGACTCTCACTCGGCAGATACCCTGCAGGAGAAGAAAACCCTCATCATCCTCCTACCTGCAGGAGAAGAAAACCCTCATCATCCTCCTACCTGCAGGAGAAGAAAACCCTCATCATCCTCCTACCTGCAGGAGAAGAAAACCCTCATCATCCTCCTACCTGCAGGAGAAGAAAACCCTCATCATCCTCCTACCCGCAGGAGAAGAAAACCCTCATCATCCTCCTACCTGTAGGAGAAAACCCTCATCATCCTCCTACCTGCAGGAGAAGAAAACCCTCATCATCATCCTCCTACCTGCTGGAGAAGAAAACCCTCATCATCCTCCTACCTGCAGGAAAACCCTCATCGTCCTCCTACCTGCCGGAGAAGAAAACCCTCATCATCCTCCTACCTGCAGGAGAAAAAAACTCTCATCATCCTCCTACCTGTAGGAGAAGAAAACCCTCATCAGCATGCTACCTGCAGGAGAAGAAAACCCTCATCATCCTCCTACCTGTAGGAGAAAACCCTCATCATCATCCTACCTACAGGAGAAGAAAACCCTCATCATCCTCCTACCTACAGGAGATGAAAACCCTCATCATCCTCCTACCTGTAGGAGAAAACCCTCATCATCCTAGTACCTGTAGGAGAAAACCCTCATCATCCTAGTACCTGCAGGAGAAGAAAACCCTCATCATCATCCTACCTGCAGGAGAAGAAAACCCTCATCATCCTAGTACCTGCAGGAGAAGAAAACCCTCATCATCCTCCTATCTGTAGGAGAAGAAAACCCTCATCATCCTCCTACCTGCAGGAGAAGAAAACCCTCATCATCCTCCTACCTGTAGGAGAAGAAAACCATCATCATCCTCCTACCTGTAGGAGAAAACCCTCATCATCATCCTCCTACCTGCAGGAGAAGAAAACCCTCATCATCCTCCTACCTGCTGGAGAAGAAAACCCTCATCATCCTCCTACCTGCTGTAGGAGAAAACCCTCATCATCCTAGTACCTGCAGGAGAAGAAAACCCTCATCATCCTCCTATCTGTAGGAGAAGAAAACCCTCATCATCCTCCTACCTGTAGGAGAAGAAAACCATCATCATCCTCCTACCTGTAGGAGAAAACCCTCATCATCCTCCTACCTGCAGGAGAAGAAAACCCTCATCATCCTCCTATCTGCTGGAGAAGAAAACCCTCATCATCCTCCTACCTGCAGGAAAACCCTCATCATCCTCCTACCTGCCGGAGAAGAAAACCCTCATCATCCTCCTACCTGCAGGAGAAAAAAACTCTCATCATCCTCCTACCTGTAGGAGAAAACCCTCATCATCCTAGTACCTGCAGGAGAAGAAAACCCTCATCATCCTCCTACCTGCAGGAGAAGAAAACCCTCATCATCCTCCTACCTGTAGGAGAAGAAAACCATCATCATCCTCCTACCTGTAGGAGAAAACCCTCATCATCCTCCTACCTGCAGGAGAAGAAAACCCTCATCATCCTCCTACCTGCTGGAGAAGAAAACCCTCATCATCCTCCTACCTGCAGGAAAACCCTCATCATCCTCCTACCTGCCGGAGAAGAAAACCCTCATCATCCTCCTACCTGCAGGAGAAAAAAACTCTCATCATCCTCCTACCTGTAGGAGAAGAAAACCCTCATCAGCATGCTACCTGCAGGAGAAGAAAACCCTCATCATCCTCCTACCTGTAGGAGAAAACCCTCATCATCATCCTACCCACAGGAGAAGAAAACCCTCATCATCCTCCTACCTACAGGAGATGAAAACCCTCATCATCCTCCTGCCGGCAGGAGAAGAAACCCTCATCATCCTCCAACCTACAGGAGAAGACAATCCTTATCACCATCCTACCTGCAGGAGAAGACAATCCTTATCACCATCCTATCTGCAGGAGAAGAAACCCTCATCATCCTCCTATCTACAGGAGAAGAAAAACCTCATCATCCTCCTACCGGCAGGAGAAAACCCTCATCATCCTCCTACCTGCAGAAGAAGAAACCCCTCATCATCCTCCTAGCGGCAGAAGAAGAAAACCCTCATCATCCTCCTACCTTCAGGAGAAGACAATCCTTATCACCATCCTACCTGCAGAATGAAACCCTCATCATCATACAACCTGCAGGAGAAGAAAACCCTCATCATCCTCCTACCTGCAGGAGAAGAAAACCCTCATCATCCTCCTACCTGCAGGAGAAGAAAACCCTCATCATCCTCCTATCTACAGGAGAAGAAAACCCTCATTATCCTTCTACCGGCAGGAGAAAACCCTTATCATCCTCCTACCCGCAGAAGAAGAAAACTCTCATCATCCTCCTACCGGCAGAAGAAAACCCTCATCATCCTCCTACCTGCAGGAGAAGACAATCCTTATCACCATCCTGCCTGCAGAATGAAACCCTCATCATCATACAACCTGCAGGAGAAGAAAACCCTCATCATCCTCCTACCTGCAGGAGAAGAAAACCCTCATCATCATCCTACCTGCAAGAGAAGAAAACCCTCATCATCATCCTACCTGCAGGAGAGGAAAAATCTCATCATCATCCTACCTGCAGAAGAAGAAAACCCTAATCATCCTTTACCTGCAGGAGAAGATAACCCTCATCGTCATCCTACCTGCAGAAGAAAACCCTCATCATCCTCCTACCTACAGAAGCAGAAAACCCTCATCATCCTCTTACCTGCAGGAGCAAAAAACCCTCATCATCCTCCAACCTACAGGAGACGACAACCCTCATCACCCTCTTACCTGCAGGAGAAGACAACCCTCATCATCCTTCAATCTGCAGGAGTATATAAATAAACCCCTCATCATCCTCCAACCTTCAGAAGATTAAAGCCCTCACCCTCCAGGAAAAATAACCCTCATCATCCTCCCACCTGCAGGAGAACATCCAGCTTGCATGATACCATCACCTGTACCCATAGGCAGAAAACTACATCAGGTGAAATGGTGTCCTTTAAAAAAATTTGCCAAACCTTCCCTAATAAATTGGGTGACGTGGTTGCGTCCTTTAAACATTGGCCACAAGCTACACATATACACTGATCAGCCATAACATTATGACCACTGACATGTAAAGCGAATAACATTGATTATCTCATTACAATGGCATCTGAAGGTGGGTGGGATATTTTAGGCAGTGAGTGAACATGTTGTCCCTGAAGCAGGGGCGGACTGACAACTCATGGGGCCCCCGGGCAATTGGGGATCATGGGGCCCCTGTGTCCTTGCCCACACTTAAAACACACCCAAAAAAGCCTATAAAAGGTAGAAGGGGCATTTTATGGGGCCCCCTACTGACCCCGGGCCCTCGGGCAGTGCCCAAGTGCTCGAATGGTCAGTACGCCCCTGCCCTGAAGTTGATGTGTTGAAAGCAGAAAAATGGGCAAAACGGTCTGTTGCAGTGGTCGGTGTCCTTTAAATGTTGGGCACAACCTGTCCATATAAGTCAGGTCACGGGGTGAAGTGGTCAGTGTCATTTAAATGGTGGCCATGACCTACCCATATAAGTTGAGTGCAGGGGCGGAGTGACAGGCAATAGGGGATCATGGGGCCCCTGTGTCCTCACCCACACTCAAAACCATTCCCAAAAAAGCCTATGCAAGTAACTAGGGGCATCTCATGGGGCCACCTACTGACCCTGGGCCCTCGGGCTGTGCCCGAATGGTCAGTCAGCCCCTGGTTGAGTGAAGTAGTCAGTGTCCTTTAGATGTTGGCCACGACCTGTGTATATAAATCAGGTGAGGTGGCTGGTGTCCTTTAAATGCTGCCAAGGACCTATCCTATACATAATCATTCAATCCATCATCTGAATACAGCCTGTCAATTAGTGATCGATCTACATTCCATCTATTATTCGATTTATTAAAATTCCTATTTATAGTGATACTACTTATTCTTCAAACATAATCCATACACATCCACTTCTTAAAGGTCCTGTACTCTGTTTCATGAAATCCTTCCTTACTGTTTTTCTGGCTTCTTCTAATGCCCTCTGTGAGCTCCTGAACCTCTCATTTCCCCCCTCACTTCCTTTTGTTTGGAATGAGCAGTGCACGTTAGTTTTGGTTATGTGCACTGCTCTACGCACCCATAGTCCATGGTCCATCCCGGAGCAATTTAGGTTCTGTTCACTCCAATGTGTTTTTTAGTGCTTTTTGTAGAACCGCACCACAGTCCATTTAACATGGTTTCCTATGGGACACGTTCACATTGATGCTTTTTTGAGCTGCTGCATTTTTGGAAAGGGTCGGGGATTTTTTCAAAAGAAAAAAGCAGCATTTTTGCTACAATAGAGTTCAATGGAGAAGCTGCTGAAATGTATGGTAGTGCGCAGGGGCGGACTGACAACTCATGGGGCCCCCGGGCAATAGGGGATCATGGGGCCCCTGTGTCCTTGCTCAAACTCAAAAAAGCCTATGAAAAAGGTACCAGGGGCATCTCATGGGGCCCCCTACTGACCCCGGGCCCTTGGGCAGACTGACAACTCATGGGGCCCCCGGGGAATAGGGGATCATGGGGCCCCTGTGTCCTTGCTCAAACTCAAAAAAGGCTATGAAAAAGGTACCAGGGGCATCTCATGGGGCCCCCTACTGACCCCGGGCCCTCGGGCAGACTGACAACTCATGGGGCCCCCGGGCAATAGGGGATCATGGGGCCCCTGTGTCCTTGCTCAAACTCAAAAAAGGCTATGAAAAAGGTACCAGGGGCATCTCATGGGGCCACCTACTGACCCCGGGCCCTCGGGCAGTACCCGAGTTTCCAAATGGTCAGTCCGCCCCTAGTGCGTTATTGACGCGTTTTGCATTTTTATTTTGCCCAGCAGCAATAAAAATTCCACTTAAAAAAAAGCTCAACAAAACGCTAAATGCGGTAAAAACGCATAAAAATGCACGTAGAAAAATGCAAAGCAAACTGCGAAAAGCACTGCAAAATGGACAAAAAGCAAGCTGCATAGGTGTGAATGGAGCTTAAGAGGCTATGTTCTTTGTACAGTGGGACCATGGAGAACGAACATAGCCACCCTCTAACAGGAAGGGCTTTTTTACACAGGTGACAAGGGGGCTGTAATGACAGGCAGCTGAGCCACAGTTTTACAGTCCCCCGGCTGCCCACTGGAATTCTAACATTACAGCCTGGCAGGGCTTTACACATGCCACGACTACAGCATTTTTAATTCGGGCTGCAGAGTTTGATAGGTGTGGCCCCATTGAGATCAATGGGGCTACACCTCAACTGCAAGATAAATGCTTGGCTCGCAGTCAGGGGTGGATTGACCATTGGGGAACTCGGGCAGTGCCCGAGGGCCCAGGGTCAGTAGGGGGCCCCATGAGATGTCCCTGGTACCTTTCATAGGCTTTTTTGGGTGTGATTTGAGTGTGGGCGAGGACACAGGGGCCCCATGATCCCCTATTGCCCGGGGGCCCCATGAGTTGTCAGTCCACCCCCGCTCGCAGTCCTGAAATGCCGTTCGGCAATTTATTGATCAATTTAATGAGCTTTGGATTGATTTGATGACGGCAAATCAATCACTGTGTAATTTATTGACTGTTTCTGGGCAATGGAATGAATATTTGTGTGTGTCAAACAATCGACTGTAATACCGATCAATGAAATGATCATTAATAATAGATCGTTTCTGACAAGGTGACCACACACGTACTGATATAAGCAATATAAACGTGCACTCACATGTAAAGGTGCCTTGTTGGCCGGCACCAGCATGTACAGCCTAATAATCCAAAAAGATGGCCGACATGCGTTCCACGCCTCGCTCTCGCTGGGCCGGACGTGACATCACCGGAACCCAGAAGTGACGGAATCATGCTTCGACGTACGTTTCGCCAGACGGCGTCATCAGAGGTAATAAATACCTGGGATGGTTACATTGGGGTGGATTTACTAAAGGCAAAAAGATGGTGCACTTTGCAATTGCCCTTGCTCCAGAGCTTAGTAAATGAAGGGAAGCTCTGCTGATTTCCATCATCCAATCAGGTGCGAGCAAAAATGCTGTTTTTTTTTAAATTTTCCAAGACTGAAGGGGAGGAGCCGATACACCTGTGCAAGGCTGAATGGGAGGAACCGGTACACCTGTGCTAGACTGAAGGGGAGGAGCTGGTACACCTGTGCAAGACTGAAGGGGAGGAGCTGATACACCTGTGCAAGGCTGAATGGGAGGAACTGGTACACCTGTGCAAGACTGAAGGGGAGGAGCCGGTACACCTGTGCAAGACTGAAGGGGAGGAGCCGATACACCTGTGCAAGACTGAAGGGCAGGATCCGGTACACCTGTGCAAGACTGAAGGGGAGGAGCCGGTACACCTGTGCAAGACTGAAGGGGAGGAGTTGGTACACCTGTGCAAGACTGGAGGGGAGGGGCCGCTACACCTGTGCAAGACTGAAGGAGAGGAGCCGCTACACCTGTGCAAGACTGGAGGGGAGGTGCTGGTACACCTGTGCATGACTGAAGGGGAGGAGCCGGTACACCTGTGCAAGACTGAAGGGGAGGAGCCGCTACACCTGTGCAAGACTGAAGGGGAGGAGCTGGTACACCTGTGCAAGCCTGAAGGGGAGGAGCTGGTACACTTGGGCAAGCCTGAAGGGGAGGAGCCAGTACCCCTGTGCAAGGCTGAAGGGGAGGAGCCAGTAACCCCATGCAAGACTGAAGGGGAGGGGCCGGTACATCTGTGCAAGACTGAAGGGGAGGAGCCAGTACACTTGTGCAAAACTGAAGGGGAGACTGGAGTTCAGCTTTAAACTGGTGTCTTTGGCAGGACAAGTCAGCTCTGGCAGTTTCATATTTCAGATGGATGTGAAAGCCGTCAAAAGAGGGACAGAGCTGGTCTGCATCTTTTTTTTTGCTGATAAATAACATATAGCTGCATAGTTACATTCCGTAGTAGTACACAGTAACTATGTAACTATAAAAGAAGATTTGGCCTGGGATCGCTGAGAACACGTGCTTTTTATAGGTAATTAAGCTTCTTACGCTGGTGGGCGGAGTTTCCCCTTTAATCTAAGGCTGGCTCATATGGTAAAGTAGCTGCTCTGTAGCACAGAAGAGGTTAATGGGAATCTGAGCGCACCGATCTTCCCGCTTCACCATCACTGGCGACTCCATGATCCCGGGATCACCAATGGAAGAGTTATTTTCAGCCTGTATAGCGACTGCTGTGCGGATCCATGGATATGATTAGCACAGGTCTCTAGCGTTTCCATAGTGTCCTATTAAATTCCATCTCTCACATGTGTTGCTCCACATGAACCCTCATCATTACGGTACATGCGTTTGCAGGTAAGCGTGCCCGAGCACGCAAGTCAGAAATAGCGTGATTGATATTACGAGGGCCTGTGCACAAATCAAGGGAGATTCGCTTTGCCTGAGTTCTCCCGGTTTCTGGCTGGCTGCTTATACAGAGACATAATAATAAAATAAAAGACACACGAGATCTGAATACATATGAAAAGAAAAGCTTCAAACGTCGGGGACCAACTGCGCTGCCAGCCGCCTTGGGGTCGGATCGCACGTTATTCAACAAACCTCACAGTTCCAATGCAGAACCCAAACTCCACTGAAATCAATAGAAGTTGAATCTTCCAAATTAAAGTGGAAGTACAGATATTTGTACCTACAGGTAGTGATGGGTGGAACACCCCCCTGTCCGGTTCGCGGTCGAACATTTGAACCTAACGAAAGCTCGACCACGAACTGCGAACAATTCACTAAGCGGTATTCTTTAATGTTTCGGCTGTCAGTGGGGTTCCCCGCCAACAGCTGAATGTAAAAAGAATTGACTGCATTGTCAGGCAATTTAAAAACATTTTAAAAAGTGCGTGGGGTCCCCCCCCATTCATACCAAGCCCTTTGGGTCTGGTAGGGATTATGGGGGGAACCCCCACGCCAACATTTTTTAAAAATGGCATGGGGGTCCTCCCCCCAAATCCATACCAGCCCCTTATCTGAGCATGCAGCCTTGCAGGTGAGGAAATGGGGGGGATGAGCAAGCGCCCCCTCCTGAGCCAAACCAGGCCATCTGCCCTCAACATGGGGGGGTGTTTTGGGGCAGGGCGGGCTCCCTCCCAAAGCACCTTGTCCACATTTTGATGGGGACAAGGGCTTCTTCCTCACAACCGTGGGCAGTGGTTGTGGGGGTCTGCGGGCGGGGGGCTTATCGGAATCCCACCCCCCCCCATGTAAATGAGTATGGGGTACATGGTACCATTACTCGTTCACAAAAAAAAGTGTAGTGTAAAAAATGACAGGAGACAGTCTTTGACAAAAAAATAAAATAAATGTCCCCCGAAGAAGATCCAACGTCAATTGCGATGCCCGTCGCCACCACTGACCCAAAAAAAGAAAAAAAAAACGCCCTGCTCTCGATGCAGGCTCCCGCCGTCTGACAGCTGCGCTGAGATCACAGTTCTTAAATACAGTGATGACATCACAAGGGGGCGGGTCCTCTTGTGACATCATCATACGCTGTAATTGGCCAAAGCATTGCACCTGACCTGTGTCCAACATTTATGAACACAATAACTGCTCAGGCGCCAGGGGGTTGCGGCACAGCGCCAATTGTGTTTGGAAATGTTACCGTCTGACCCTGGGGGTGTCATTCTTGCTGTGGCTGAAATGTAAAGTGTACTATTCCATCCAGCTGGCATGTATGGTTAAGATGGGTGGTCGGGGGGGTAAAACCAAGGCTTTACCACCTATTTTTACCGTTTCTTCCTCAGCCTCAAGAGTAAACGAGCCCTTCATCAAAAAAAAAAAAAAAGAAATTGGCAGTTAATTTGCACAGATTGAAAATCTTTATTTCACCGTTGTTACCTGACCGCCATATTCCTGCACCGAAGCTATTTTAAAACGATAATGTGTCATAACTCGATGATTCGTTATACAATTATTTATGTAATCCGGATCATTGCCAAGGATAGTTTTTCTATCCGCCAAATGTTTCCACTTTGTCGTCTGGCTCTTTAATGTTTTTCTTGTGATTTTCACAAGATGCGGAAACCTCTGGTGAGGGACCTCTAATGTAATGGGGGGACCTCTGATGTGATAGGGGGATCTCTAATGTGATGGGAGGACCTCTGATGTGATGGGGGACCTCTGATGTGATGGGAGGACCTCTAATGTGATAGGGGGATCTCTGATGTGATGGGGGGATCTCTAATGTGATAGGAGGACCTCTAATGTGATGGGAGGACCTCTGATGTGATGGGAGGACCTCTGATGTGATGGAGGGACTTCTGATATGATTGGGAACCTCTGATATGATGGGGGGACCTCTGATGTGATGGGGGGATCTCTAATGTGATAGGAGGACCTCTAATGTGATGGGAGGACCTCTAATGTGATGGGAGGACCTCTGATGTAGTGAGGGAACCTTTGATGTGATGGGGGGACTTCTGATATGATTGGGAACCTCTGATATGATGGGGGGACCTCTGATGTGATGGGAGAACCTCTGATGTAGTGAGGGAACCTTTGATGTGATGGGGGGACCTCTGATATGATGGGGGACCTCTGACATGATGGGTGGACCTCTGATGTGATGAGGGAACCTCTGATGTGGTGAGGGAACCTCTGATGTGATGGGGGATCTCTGATGTGATGGGGGGACCTCTGATGTGATGGGGAACCTCTGATGTGATGGGAGGACCCCTGATGTGATGGAGGGACTTCTGATATGATTGGGAACCTCTGATATGATGGGGGGACCTCTGATGTAGTGAGGGAACCTCTGATGTGATGGGGGGACCTCTGATATGATGGGAGGACCTCAGATATAGTGAGGGAACCTCTAATGTGATGGGGGACCTCTGATGTGATGGGGGGACCTCTGATGTGATGGGGGACCTCTGATGTGATGAGGGAACCTCTGATGTGATGGGGGACCTCTGATGTGATGGGGGGACCTCTGATGTGATGGGGAAACCTCTGATGTGATGGTGGAACCTCTGATGTGATGGGGGACCTCTGATGTGATGGGGGACCTCTTATGTGATGGGTGGACCTCTGATGTGATGGGGGACCTCTGATGTGATGGTGGAACCTCTGATGTGATGGGGGACCTCTGATGTGATGGGGGGACCTCTGATGTGATGGGGAAACCTCTGATGTGATGGGGGACCTCCAGGGGCGGACTGACAACTCATGGGGCCCCCGGGCAATAGGAGATCATGGGGCCCCTGAGTCCTTGCCCAAACTCAAAAAAACCTATGAAAAAGGTACCAGGGGCATCTCATGGGGCCCGCTACTGACCCCGGGCCCTCGGGCAGTGCCCGAGTTTCCAAATGGTCAGTCCGCCCCTGGGGACCTCTGATGTGATGGGGAACCTCTGATGTGATGGGGGACCTCTGATGTGATGGGGAACCTCTGATGTGATGGGCCTTCATTAAAAAAAAAAAGAAATTGCCGTTAATTTGCACAGATGGAAAATCTTTATTTCACCGTTATTACCTGACCACCATATTGCTGCACCGAAGCAATTTTAAAACAATAATGTGTCATAACTCGATGATTCATTATACAATTATTTATGTAATCCGGATCATTGCCAAGGATAGTTTTTCTATCCGCCAAATGTTTCCACTTTGTTGTCTGGCTCTTTAATGCTTTCCTTGTGATTTGCACAAGACGCGGGAATTAGTGCACGGCTCACATGTCGGAGGATCGCTCCTATAGACAACTCTGGGTAACAAGTGTGGATTGTCTTCTCCCCCTGTGCGCGGCCTGTGACCTCCTGCGTGATGCTGCGTCACTCCGAGCCTCAGCGGCTGGCATAAAAGGTTCATTCTTTGTACACCGGGGGGGGGGGGCCGAGTGTGAACCTGGGGGCTACTTGTTAATGAAAAAGTGCACAACACAAGTTTCTATTGTTAGCTTCAGAGAAAGAGATTTATGAACACCAGGTTTAGATCGCTAATGGGGGGCAATAAACTGAGAATAAACACGCCACAATTGCATCCTTTGTCTTGTTACATAGTTACAACGTTGATATAGTTACTGTTAGAAATACCAACATGCCCATCCATGGACAACATAGACTTCACCAGACTTCTGTGTATTAGAAATAGTTGTCATAAATATCATGTATCATAAGTAGATAATGGATGAAAGGGTGGGGCACCTCTGATGTGATCGGAGGACCCTGATGTGATGGAGGACCTCTGATGTGATGGGGAACCTCTGATGTGATGGGAGAACCTCTGATGTGATGGGGGAACCTCTGATGTGATGGAGGACCTCTAATGTGATGGAGAACCTCTGATGTAACGGGGGACCTCTGATGTGATGAAGGGGACCTCTGATGTGATAAGGGAACCTCTCCAGTGATAGGGGAACTTCTGATGTAATGGGGGGGCCTCTGATGTGATGGGGGATGTCTGATGTAATGGGGGACCTCTGATGTGATGAGGGGGACCTCTGAAGTGATGGGGATCCTCTGATGTAATGGAGGACATCTGATGTAAAGGGGAACCTCTGATGTGATGAGGGGAACCTCTGATGTGATGGGGTAACCTTTGATGTTATGGGGAGAACCTCTGATGTAATGGGGGGACCTTTGATGTGATGGGGAACTTCTGATGTGAAGGGAGGACCTCTGATGTGATGGAGGACCTCTGATGTGATGGGGAACCTCTGATGTGATCGGAGGACCTCTGATGTGGTGAGGGAACCTCTGATGTGACGTGGGACCTCTGATATGATGGGGAACCTCTGATGTGATGGGGGAACTTCTGATGTGATGGGGAAACCTCTGATGTGATGAGGAACCTCTGATGTGATGGGGGACCTCTAATGTGATGGGGTACCTCTGATGTAATGGTCTTACCTTTGATGTGATGAGGGGGACCTCTGATGTGATAGGAGAACCTCTCCAGTGATGGGGGAACCTCTGATGTAATGGGGGACCTCTGATGTGATGGGGAGAACCTCTGATGTAATGGGGGGACCTTTAATGTGATGGGGAACCTCTGATGTGATTGAGTGACCTCTGATGTGATGGAGGACCTCTGATGTGATGGGGAACCTCTGATGTGATGGGAGGACCTCTGATGTGGTGAGGGAACATCTGATGTGATGGGAGGACCTCTGATGTGATGGGAGGACCTCTGATGTGGTGAGGAAACCTCTGATGTGATGGGTGGACCTCTGATGTAGTGAGGGAACCTCTGAGGTGGGACCTCGGATATGATGGGGGGACCTCTAATGTGATGGGGAGAACCTCTGATGTAATGGGGGAACCTCTGATGTGATGGGAGGACCCCTGATGTGATGGAGGGACCTCTGATGTGATGGAGTGACCTCTGATGTGATGGAAGACCTCTGATGTGATGGGAGGACCTCTGATGTGGTGAGGGAACCTCTGATGTGACGGGGGACCTCTGATATGATGGGAGACCTCTGATGTGATGGGGGAACTTCTGATGTGATGGGGAAACCTCTGATGTGATGGGGAACCTCTGATGTGATGGGGGACCTCTAATGTAATGGGGTACCTCTGATGTAATGGTCGGACCTTTGATGTGATGAGGGGGACCTCTGATGTGATAGGAGAACCTCTCCAGTGATGGCGGAACCTCTGATGTAATGGGGGACCTCTGATGTGATGGGGAGAACCTCTGATGTAATGGGGGGACCTTTAATGTGATGGGGAACCTCTGATGTGATGGAGTGACCTCTGATGTGATGGAGGACCTCTGATATGATGGGGAACCTCTGATGTGATGGGAGGACCTCTGATGTGGTGAGGGAACCTCTGATGTGATGGGAGGACCTCTGATGTGGTGGGAGAACCTCTGATGTGATGGGAGGACCTCTGATGTGATGGGGAACCTCTGATGTGATGGGAGGACCTCTGATGTGATGGGGAGCCTCTGATGTGATGGGAGGACCTCTGATGTGGTGAGGGAACCTCTGATTTGATGAGGGACCTCTGATGTGATGGGGAAACATCTGATGTGATGGGTAACCTCTGATGTTATGGGGGACCTCTAATGTGATGGGGTACCTCTGATGTGATGGGGAAACCTCTGATGTGATGGGGAACCTCTGATGTGATGGGGGACCTCTAATGTAATGGGGTACCTCTGATGTAATGGTCGGACCTTTGATGTGATGAGGGGGACCTCTGATGTGATAGGAGAACCTCTCCAGTGATGGCGGAACCTCTGATGTAATGGGGGACCTCTGATGTGATGGGGAGAACCTCTGATGTAATGGGGGGACCTTTAATGTGATGGGGAACCTCTGATGTGATGGAGTGACCTCTGATGTGATGGAGGACCTCTGATATGATGGGGAACCTCTGATGTGATGGGAGGACCTCTGATGTGGTGAGGGAACCTCTGATGTGATGGGAGGACCTCTGATGTGGTGGGAGAACCTCTGATGTGATGGGAGGACCTCTGATGTGATGGGGAACCTCTGATGTGATGGGAGGACCTCTGATGTGATGGGGAGCCTCTGATGTGATGGGAGGACCTCTGATGTGGTGAGGGAACCTCTGATTTGATGAGGGACCTCTGATGTGATGGGGAAACATCTGATGTGATGGGTAACCTCTGATGTTATGGGGGACCTCTAATGTGATGAGGGGGACCTCTGATGTGATAGGGGAACCTCTCCAGTGATGGGGAACCTCTGATGTGATGGGAGGACCTCTGATGTGATGAAATTACCTCTGATGTGATGGGAGGACCCCTGATGTGATGGAGGGACCTCTGATATGATGGGAACCTCTGATATGATTAGGGGACCTCTGATGTAGTGAGGGAACCTCTGATGTGATGGGAGGACCTCTGACATGATGGGTGGACCTCTGATGTGATGAGGGAACCTCTGATGAGGGACCTCTGATGTGATGGGAGGATCTCTGATGTGGTGAGGGAACCTCTGATGTGATGGGGGGACCTTTGATGAGATGGGGAACCTCTGATGTGATGGGAGGTCCTCTGATGTGATGGAGTGACCTCTGATGTGATGGGAGGACCTCTGATGTGATGGAGGGACCTCTGATGTGATGAGGGAACCTCTGATGAAGGACCTCTGATGTGATGAGGAACCTCTGGTGTGATGGGAGGACCTCTAATGTGGTGAGGGAACTGATGGGGGACCTCTGATTTGATGGGGGGACCTCTGATATGATGGGGGACCTCTGATGTGATGGGGAGACCTCTGATGTGATGGGCAAACCTCTCATGTGATGGGGGGATCTCTAATGTGATAGGAGGATCTCTAATGTGACGGGGAACCTCTGATGTGATGGGAGGACCCCTGATGTGATGGAGGGACCTCTGATGTGATGGGAGGATCTCTGATGTAATGGGGGGACCTCTGATGTGATGAGAGGATCTCTGATGTAATGGGGGGACCTCTGATGTGATGGGAGGATCTCTGATGTAATGGGGGGACCTCTGATGTGATGGGGGACCTTTGATGTGATGGGGGGACCTCTGATGTGATGGGGAAACTTGGATGTGATGGGGAACCTCTAATATGATGGTGAGATCTCTGATGTGATGGGGAACCTCTGATGTGATGGGGAACCACTGATGTGCTGGGAGGACTTCTGATGTGGTGGGGAACCTTTGGTATGATGAGGGGACCTCTGATGTGATGGGGAACCTCTGATGTGCTGGGAGGACCTCTGATGTGGTGAGGGAACCTTTGATATGATGGGGAACCTCTGATGTGATAGGGAGCTTCTGATGTAATGAAGGGCGCCACAAATGAAAAAGGCTGGAAACACTGCTATAAACAAAAATGAGCATTTAACCCTTGCAGATCAAGGGAACCCCACTGGATGGGTAGTTTTTAAAACCTGGACTTCAGCTGTAGCTCTTGTTCACACTGATGCAGTCTGGAATTCGCAGTGCTTTCTGTGTGAATTCCGCACCGCATCAGACTTGCACCTCGTTCATGCAAACCACTGTGGGTGTGTATGTTAAGTTAACAACACCCCGAAAGCGGCCCACAAAACGCGGTGTGATGTGCAGAATCGGATCACATAGGCCTGAATACTCATGCAATCCGATTCTAGTGCGGACCCAAAAAAATGTATGGCTCAAATCGCACTGCACAGCATTAGCATGTGATTTGCACAGGAATGTGGTGTGGCTCCCGTGTGAATCACATGTGATATACCGCACCGCACAAGTGTGAACCCGGGCTGAAAGTATATGTGAACCTTCGTCTTGAAAAACAACACATTCAGTTTAAATTTCAATAGAAATGAAAGACAAAACATTCATGTATATGTAGATGTGTATATGTAGATATGAAACATAAATACCTTTTTTTTCTTTTTTTTTTTCGCATAATCTCTGTTCTCAGCTGCATAATATGTTTAGAGAGGTGGGCAGTGCAGAAACAGCAGGACACTGGTCTTCCCAGTACAGAGCTGTGTCAGCACAAATCTTGACCATTGGAGAACATATAGGCTGCGCTCCCAGCCCTGACCAGACAGCTGACCACCCTGGGATAGATGTGCTCTCAGGCCTAGTGTGGTCAGTTTGAAACAGAAAAGCAAGATGATGGGCAGGAACACTGGGGATTTCACACAAAGGAAGCGATGCAAAGAGAACAAGAGACTTTTTCATACCAGTACTGTGACGAGAGTCACTTTGGGTGGGGGGCCCATGGAACCCAGCTCACTTTGGAGAGGTGGGGAGACCCCTGTCTCAGCTCCCCATATCCCTATTATGTGTAAGTCATCCTGTGCCTGTTAGGGGTACAGGGTGATCTGTCCTAATATTGTGTAGACATGTCTAGGAGATAGATGGGGTGGGGGTTGTGGGTTGTTTGGTGTTATGGTTGCATCCCATTGTTCTATTGTTTGTCTGGCTTGGGAGAAAACTATTATGAGATGTATGTGTTTATGTGTATTAGCTTAGTGGAGGAGGGTGTCTCGAGCAGCCCTCCCTCCTGATGGGACTGTCTACTGGTGTGACTCTTGTTACTAAAGGTAGATTGCCCCGCCCTGTGTCATTATGCAGGGAGGGGGGATTGTTCCCTGAGTGTATATATCTTGTGTCTGTGTTAAAATAAACTAGTCTACCACCTGGATTACTTCAAGTCTGGTGTCATCTAGTCTTGTATGGTCGGCTGTGGTGTCTGTTGTCGGTGTTCGGACGGGGAAGCGGTAGTCTAACAGAAATACCCAAGTGCAGTCTGGGGTTGGTTCTGTTACAAGTACATGGCACAGCAGACACAGATCAGGAATAGGAAATGTTGGGGTAACATATTCTTTTGCGGGGGATACTTTTTTCCACTCTTATTTAAGAGACAGGGACTCTTTAATGACAGATTTTGAAATGTCTTGATTATGTTAAACCTTATGGTTAGCACTTCCACCTGGCAGTACTCGGGTCGTGGGTTCGAATCCCAGCCATGTCACCACCTGCCTGGAGTTTGCATGTTCTCCCTGTGCCTGCGTGGGTTTCTTCCGGGTATTCCGGTTTCCTCCCACGCTCCAAAGACATGCTGGTAGGCTAATTGACTCCTGTCTAAATTGTCCCTAGTATGTGTATGTATGAATGTGAGTTAGGGACCTTAGATTGTACGCCCCTTGAGGGTCAGGGACCTTAGATTGTACGCCCCTTGAGGGTCAGGGACCTTAGATTGTACGCCCCTTGAGGGTCAGGGACCTTAGATTGTACGCCCCTTGAGGGTCAGGGACCTTAGATTGTACGCCCCTTGAGGGTCAGGGACCTTAGATTGTACGCCCCTTGAGGGTCAGGGACCTTAGATTGTACGCCCCTTGAGGGTCAGGGACCTTAGATTGTACGCCCCTTGAGGGTCAGGGACCTTAGATTGTACGCCCCTTGAGGGTTAGGGACCTTAGATTGTACGCCCCTTGAGGGTTAGGGACGGATGTGAATGTACAATATATATGTAAAGTGCTGTGTAAATTGACGGAGCTATACAAGTACTGGAAATAAATAAGAAATAAAATAAATTCTGTGAGATTTCAACGGTTGGGTTATACATCCGCTTTACCTACCTGCACTGTAAAGAGTTCCTTCCCGTATTGATTGTCACGGCTTCTGGCAGATATAATAAATGTGTAAATGCAATAAAGGTATCACAGTGGACGGAGAGATACATTAGAAGATACTTATAGACGTACCAGCCTGACTGGATGAGGATCTACAGTCTAGGGGGGCCACGGGGCACAATAAACGAGCCAACAAGTACTAGTCCTCTCTAAACTGTTGGCATACAGATTCCTTTTCCATTATTGTCTCCCTGTATAATGTACAGCGCTGAGCAAACTGTTGGCGCAATATAAATCCTGTATAATATAAATAATAATTATAAACCTGAAGTTTATTCTGCTTATATGTTGCCTTCCCCTGGGATGATTCCTCACTGTTCTCATGATCATTGACAAGATCCTCACGTGTAGTTCTGGGATGATTCCTCACTGTTCTCATGATCATTGACACTCCACGAGGTGAGATCTTGCATGGTGCACCAGACCTAGGGAGACTGACACTTGTTTTGTGTTTCTTCCATTTGTGAATGATTGCACCAACTGTTGTCACCTTCTCACCAAGCTGCTTGGCCATAGTTTGGTAGCCCAGTCCAGCCTTGTGTAGGTCTACAATCCTGTCCCTGACATCCTTGGACAGCTCTTTGGTCTTTGCCATGGTGGAGAGTTTGGAATCTGATGGTTTGATTGCTCCTGTGGACAGGTGTCTTTTATACAGGTAACACAATGAGATTAGCAGCACTCCCTTTAAGAGACTGCTTCTAATCTCAGCTTGTTACCTGTATGAAAGACACCTGGGAGCCAGAAATCCTGCTGAATGATAGGGGATCAAATCCTTCTTTCCCTCATGAACATGCAGATCAATCATCATTTGTTAGACGCATTTCTGCTGAATTTGTTGTTGTATTCTGTCTCTCAGTGTTACACCGAACATTCCATTGTTAGACCGATCATTTCTGTGTGAGGGGCGAACATTCACCATCAGCAGGGGAGCAAATACGCACCCCCCCCCCCCAATCAAGCTTTCTGTTTTCGTTACATACCTTATTTATTTCAGGTACTTATATAGTGCTGTCAATGTACACAGCTCTTTACATATATATTGTACATTCCCACCAGTCCCTACCCCTCAAGGGGCGTACAATCTAAGGTCCCCAACCCTCAAGGGGCGTACAATCTAAGGTCCCCAACCCTCAAGGGGCGTACAATCTAAGGTCCCTAACCCTCAAGGGGCGTACAATCTCAGGTCCCTAACCCTCAAGGGGCGTACAATCTCAGGTCCCTAACTCACATTCATACATACACATACTAGGGACAATTTAGACTGGAGCCAATTCACCTACCAGCATGTCTTTGGAGTGTTGGAGGAAACCGGAGTACCCGGAGGAGTACTGCCAGGCAAATCACGTGTCCATTTTTCACAGGTGCGAGCAATCAGAAAAACATACCGGAAACGCATCTAAAATGTAGTAAAAATGCAGCAAGAATCGTATATGCATTTTTACAGTATGTTTTTACTATGAAAGCAGCCTAAGACTCGATCAGCAGTTCTGATTGTGGATGCAGCTATGTACACTCACCGGCCACTTTATTAGGTACATCTGTTCAATTGCTTGGTAGTGATAAGTTAGGGACCTTAGATTGTACGCCCCTTGAGGGTTAGGGACCTTAGATTGTACGCCCCTAGAGGGTTAGGGACCTTAGATTGTACGCCCCCTGAGGGTTAGGGAACTTATATTGTACGCCCCTTGAGGGTTGGGGACCTTAGATTGTACGCCCCCTGAGGGTTAGGGACCTTAGATTGTACGCCCCTTGAGGGTTAGGGACCTTAGATTGTACGCTCCTTGAGGGTTGGGGACCTTAGATTGTCCCCCCCCCCCCGAGGGTTAGGGACCTTAGATTGTACGCCCCCCTGAGGGTCGGGGACCTTAGATTGTACGCCCCTTGAGGGTCGGGGACCTTAGATTGTACGCCCCTTGAGGGTCGGGGACCTTAGATTGTACGCCCCTTGAGGGTCGGGGACCTTAGATTGTACGCCCCTTGAGGGTCGGGGACCTTAGATTGTACGCCCCCTGAGGGTCAGGGACCTTAGATTGTACGCCCCTTGAGAGTTAGGGACCTTAGATTGTACGCCCCTTGAGGGTTAGGAACCTTAGATTGTACGCCCCTTGAGGGTCAGGGACCTTAGATTGTACGCCCCTTGAGGGTTAGGGACCTTAGATTGTATGTCCCTTGAGGGTTAGGGACCTTAGATTGTACGCCCCTTGAGGGTTAGGGACCTTAGATTGTACACCCCTTGAGGGTTAGGGACCTTAGATTGTACGCCCCTTGAGGGTTAGGGACTGATGTGAATGTACAATATATATGTAAAACGCTGCGTAAATTGATGGTGCTATAGGTTTGTGGTGTATTGGAGGCGTATTGATGGCGTGTTTGTGGCGTATCAGTGGACTGTTTGTGGCATATCGGTAGCATGTTTGTGGTGCATTGTTGGAGCGTTTGTGGCGTATTGATGGCGTGTTTGTGATGTATTGGTGGCATGTTTGAAGCGTATCACTGGCGTGTTTGTGGCGTATCAGTGGATTGTTTGTGGCGTATTGGAGGCTTGTTTGTGGTGTATTGGTGGCGTGTTTTTGGCATATTGGTGGTGTGTTTGTGGCATATTGGTGGCATGTTTGTAGTGTATTGGTGGAGCGTGTGTGGCGTATTGGAGGCGTGTTTGTGGTGTATTAGTGTCATGCTTGTGGCGTATTGGTGGACTGTTCGTGGTGTATTGATGGCATGTTTGTGGCATGTTGGTGAAGTGTTTGTGGTGTATTAGTGGCGGATTTGTGGGGTATTGGAGGCGTGTTTGTGGTGTATTAGTGGCATATTTGTGGCGTATTGGTGGCGTGTTCGTGGCGTATTGGTGGCGTATCGGTGGACTGTTTGTGGCATATTGGTGGCATGTTTGTGGTGTATTGGTGGAGCGTTTGTGGCGTATTGATGGTGTGTTTGTGATGTATTGGTGGCATGTTTGAAGCGTATCAGTGGCGTGTTTGTGGCGTATCAGTGGATTGTTTGTCGCGTATCGGTGGCTTGTTTGTGGTGTATTAGTGGCATGTTTGTGATGTATTAGTGGCATGTTTGTGGCATATTAGTGGCATAATTGTGATGTATTAGTGGCATGTTTGTGGCATATTAGTGGCATGTGTGTGATGTTTTGGAGGCATGTGTGTGATGTATTGGAGGCATGTGTGTGATGTATTGGAGGCATGTTCGTGATGTATTAGTGGCATGTGTGTGATGTATTAGTGGCATGTTTGTGATGTATTAGTGGCATGTGTGTGATGTATTAGTGGCATGTTTGTGATGTATTAGTGGCATGTTTGTGATGTATTGGAGGCATGTTTGTGGCATATTAGTGGCATGTGTGTGATGTATTGGAGGCATGTTCGTGATGTATTAGTGGCATGTGTATGATGTATTAGTGGCGTGTTTGTGATGTAATATTGGTGGCATGTTTGTGGTATATTGGTGGCGTGTTTGTGGTATATTGGTGGCGTGTTTGTGGTATATTGGTGCCGTGTTTGTCGCTATACATGATTCAGGACAATGCTCAGAGACGGACACACGCACACAACACGCTACATAGTGTGAATGGAGGCTCAGACTGAACGACATTTTCATTTTCTTAACAGGACAACACAACCAATAGCAGTGATCCCCAATGTTCTGTACCCCTTACCAACCAGGTTCCATCTTTCGCCAATCGGGAACCATGAAACCCGTTGCCAGCGGTTACGCCGCTTTGCGCTCCGCCTTGCGCACAGCCTCTGTTTCTTGTTTACTGACATGACTTCAGTTACGTATGTTTACCGCTCAGCAAGTTTATGTCTCATCGCGACTCCTCGCCGTATCGTTTCCATGAGAACATATTTTCGGCTGTCACGGCAAATGTGCGATGTAAACAATCTGCGCAGGAATATGTCATGTGATATCGCGCACCCCTTCTGTGCCAGGCAAGTCCCGCCCTGATGTAGCCCAAAAATAGGAAACTTGCTGGGCCGCCCCGAAGGAACCAATCAGACGCTGCCTTTCATTCTTCCTTTCCAGTTTACATAAACTCGTTTTCAAACCTTCCAATTTCCAGACAAGAAAATATATAAATATCATAAATACGTAAAACAAATAACTGCGACACAATCGTTCTTCCAGCACATGCCGGATAAGGATGATAGAAATATACAATGTAACAGTCATACTGTCTGTATACACCCAACAGGGGCGAACTGACCATTTGGAAACTCGGGCACTGCCCGAGGGCCCGGGGTCAGTAGGGGGCCCCATGAGATGCCCCTGGTACCTTTTTCATAGGCTTTTTTATAAGTTTGGGCAAGGACACAGGGGCCCCATGATCCCCTATTGCCTGGGGGCCCCATGAGTTGTCAGTCCACCCCTGACACCCAATCACATGCAGTGCAATAATGGTGGGGACAAAGTGTTACAATGTAGCCGGGGACTCCAAACTACGGCCCACTGCATGGTGTTACCTATCATCCCTCTGATGTAGGATGGACTCTGATGGAGACTATCATGTATGGGGGGACTTCAATGTAAGGAGGGCTTTGATGGGGACCATGATGTGAAGAGCAGGCTCTAAAGTAAGGGAGGCTTTGATGGGGACTCCGCTGTGAGGGAAGACTCTGATGGGGACTCTGATGTAAGGGGGACTTTTATGGGAACTCAGAGATGACAGGGGACTCTGATGTAAGGGGGGACTTTGATCGTGAATCTGATATTAGGAGAAACTATGATGGACTCTGATATAAGGGGGGGACTATGATGCCGACTCTGAAGTAAGAGGGACTTTTCTGAGAACTCAGATGTGAAGGGAGGGCTCTGATGTAAGGGGGGCTTTGATGTAAAGGAGAACTCTGATAGGGAGTCTGATGTGAGGGGGGACTTTGATGGGGACTCTGATGTAAGGGGGACTTTTATGGGATCTTGGATACAAGGGGGGGGACTCTGATGTATCAGGGACTTCGATGGGGTCGCTGATGTAAAGGGGGACTCTGATGTATCAGGGACTGTGACAGGGTATCTGATGTAAGGGGGTACTCTGTTGGGGAGTGTGATGTAAGGGGGATTTTCCTGGAAACTCAAATATGGGGGGGGGGGGGAAGGGCGCTGATGAATGGGGGAATTTGATGCAGAATATGATGCAAGCGGGGGACTCTGATGTAAAGAGGACTTTGATGGGGGCTCTGTTGTAAAGGGGGACTCTAATGTAAGGGGGGACTTTAATGGGGACTCTGATGTATGGGGGGACTCTGATGTATCATGGACTGTGACGGGGTCACTGATGTAAGGGGGGACTCTGATGTATCAGGGACTGTGATGGGGTATCTGATGTAAGGGGGGGGACTTTAATGGGGACTCTGATGTAGAGGGGACTTTGATGGAGACTCTGATGCAAAGGGGACCTTTATAGGGACTCTTTTGTAAAAGAGGACACTAATGTAACTTTGATGGAGACTCTGATGGAGGAAATCAAGAGAGTAGTCAGGTCCAGGCAGGGGTCAAGGCAGGTGGAAATCAAGAGAGTAGTCAAGTCCAGGGTCAAGGCAGGCAGAAATCAAGAGAGTAGTCAGGTACAGGGAGGGGTCAAGGCAGGCAGAAGACAAGACAGTAGTGAGGTCCAGGCAGGGGTCAAGTAACGTGGAAATCAAGAGAGTAGTCAAGTAAAGCAGGGGTCAAGGCAGGTGGACAACAAGAGAATAGTCAGGTCCAAGCATTGGGTCAAGGCAGGTGGAAATCAAGAGAGTAGTCAGGTCCAGGCAGGGGTTGAGGCAGGAGGCAGATGACAGAGCAGTGAGGTCCAGACAGGAGTTGAAGCAAGCGGCAGGTGAGAGAAAAGTCAGGTCTAGGCGGGGGTCGCAGCAGGCAATAGAGTAGCCAGGTACCTACAGACGTTGAGGCAGGTGAGAAATGAGAGAGTACTTAAGTCCAGGCAGGAGTCAAGGCAGGTGGAAATCAAGAGAGTAGTCAGGTCCAGGCAGGAGTCAAGGCAGGTGGAAATCAAGAGAGTAGTCAGGTCCAGGCAGGGGTCAAGGCAGGTGGAAATCAAGAGAGTAGTCAGGTCCAGGCAGGGGTGAAGGCAGACGGAAAGCAAGAGAGTAGTCAGGTCCAGGCAGGGGTCAAGGCAGACGGAAAGCAAGAGAGTAGTCAGATCCAGGCAGGGGTCAAGGCAGACGGAAAGCAAGAGAGTAGTCAGGTCCAGGCAGGGGTCAAGGCAGACGGAAAGCAAGAGAGTAGTCAGGTCCAGGCAGGGGTCAAGGCAGGTGGAAATCAAGAGAGTAGTCAGGTCCAGGCAGGGGTCAAGGCAGACGGAAAGCAAGAGAGTAGTCAGGTCCAGGCAGGGGTCAAGGCAGACGGAAAGCAAGAGAGTAGTCAGGTCCAGGCAGGGGTCAAGGCAGACGGAAAGCAAGAGAGTAGTCAGGTCCAGGCAGGGGTCAAGGCAGATGGAAAGCAAGAGAGTAGTCAGGTCCAGGCAGGGGTTGAGGCGGACGGAAAGCAAGAGAGTAGTCAGGTCCAGGCAGGGGTTGAGGCAGTTGGCAGGTGAGAGAGTAGGCAGGTCAGTCCAGGTCGGCAACAAACAGGCAACTGTCAGGTAGGTATATTAATTATAACTATAGTAGCTCTCTGGAAGTTGTCACGAGGACACGGGACCGGACACTGCAAAGGCTGGTGCCTACATACCCTTCTGGTGAGAGGACATGCCCACTGCCGTATATTGGGAAGTCCTGGAGGTCATGGAGGTCCTAGAGATCCTGGAAATCCCCCCAGGATTTCCAGGATCTCTAGGACCTCCACGACCTTCTAGGAAGAATCCTAGAAGTCCGGGCAGGGATCCTGCAACAAAATACGACGTGCTGAACCATTCCTAGAGTATTCCTGCTGTCTACATGACGACGGCGAGTCCAACATTTCCTCTTCATACAAGATGGCTCATCGGTTCTACAGATAATCCTACAAGCAGGGGCGGACTGACCATTTGGGAATGCGGGCACTGCCCGAGGGCCCGGGGTCAGTAGGGGGCCCCATGAGATGCCCCTGGTACCTTTCATAGGCTTTTTTGGGTGTGGTTTGAGTGTGGGCAAGGACACAGGGGCCCCATGATCCCCAATTGCCCGGGGCCCCATGAGTTGTCAGTCCGCCCCTGGCCAGGACACAGGGGCCCCATGATCCCCTATTGCCCGGGGGCCCCATGAGTTGTCAGTCCGCCCATGGCCAGGACACAGGGGCCCCGTGAGTTGTCAGTCCGCCCATGGCCAGGACACAGGGGCCCCATGATCCCCTATTGCCCGGGGGCCCCATGAGTTGTCAGTCCGCCCATGGCCAGGACACAGGGGCCCCGTGAGTTGTCAGTCCGCCCCTGGCCAGGACACAGGGGCCCCATGATCCCCTATTGCCCGGGGGCCCCATGAGTTGTCAGTCCGCCCATGGCCAGGACACAGGGGCCTCATGAGTTGTCAGTCCGCCCATGGCCAGGACACAGGGGCCCCATGATCCCCTATTGCCCGGGGGCCCACTGAGTTGTCAGTCCGCCCCTGCCTACAAGAGAACAAAATATATAAAGCTCAGAATGTATTTGTTGGAGAAAGTCCTCCAGTCCTCTCTGACCCATTCATAAAATGTGGACACGTCAGTCACCGACCACAGAAGCTGCTTAATGGCGACACCTAAAGACCACCATTCTCGCTTTCTGGCACCGCCGCACAACTGCTTGACTCCATCTGTACTGTCCTTTGTGTTTGCAGCAATCTCAATGGGGAATCTGTCTGTATTCAGGAACCCCCCCCCCCCTCCCCCGGGGGTCAGGTATTAAAAAGAGATTGGAAAAAAATTCATTGGCAGCACAGAAAGGGTTAACCGGTGACCACTTTGTTTTTCTCTCTGCGGGGGATTAGGACCTGCTGCCATATGGACGACTCAGCGATATTCTGATGACTGGATGGTTTTTGTTAGGAAAAGAGAAGTGTAAGAAGAGCCCCGAGGTAAGCCAATCAGGGGGGATTATGGGAGGCAGATTATGAATATAATAAAGATCTCGGCGCCGTCCAATCACCATCTTATATCACATAATAATCATCATATAATAATAAGATCAAACAACGACCTCCACATCGAATATCAACAACGTCCTATACTGAAGACCACCATACAGGTCATTGGGGTCCCCGAATCCTACAAGGAGGGTCTCAACGTCACAATGATCACAGAGGAGGTCCAGATCTGGGCGTCTTTACATCATTACATGGGAGGGGCTTCCACCAACTATGTATATGCCGTACCTCTGAGATCTCCTACATGCTGGAAATACCTGTAGTAGGCACAGCTACTACACAGCTATTACACCGCTACTACACAGCTATTACACCACTACTGCACAGCTACTACACCACTACTACACAGCTACTACACAGATATTACACCCCTACTACACCCCTAGTACACAGCTATTACACCGCTACTGCACAGCTACTACACCACTACTACACAGCTACTACACAGATATTACACCGCTACTACACAGATATTACACCCCTACTACACAGCTATTACACCCCTACTACACAGCTACTACACAGATATTACACCACTACTACTACACCCCTACTACACCACTACTACACAGCTATTACACTGCTACTACATCACTACTACACCCCTACTACACAGCTATTACACTGCTACTACATCACTACTACACAGCTATTACACCACTATTACACCCCTATTACACAGCTACTACACCACTACTACACAGATATTACACCGCTACTACACCCCTATTACACAGCTACTACACAGCTATTACACCACTACTACACCCCTACTACACAGATATTACACAGATATTACACCGCTACTACACAGCTATTACACAGCTACTACACCCCTTCTACACAGATATTACACCACAAATACACTGCTTTTACACCCCTACTACACCCTCATTTTTTCTTCCAAGCCTGCGGTGTGCAAAAAAAAACAAAAAGTTCATGTGAACACACAAAAAAAGTTCACTCAGGGTGTGCATTGGTCCCCAACCGAAGAGGAAGGACCGGACCCCCCCTCCCCCAGGTACAAGGCTCTTGATAGGGATAAGGCAGACTCATGGTCCACCTGACACAGATCAGCCCCCGGGGGAGGGGAGACTGAGGAAATGCTTCCTCCTGCCTGCAGCAGACTGATGAAATCATCTCAGCCTAGGCACAGTCACTGACTGGGGCTGCAGGAAGAATAGAGGGCAGAGGGACGTGTCGGCGTGGCTGCGTACTGCGATATGTCAGGAATGTCTTCATACAGACTCGTGAAGTTACTATGAGATCCTGCAGAGCAATGGCATCCACCTGACCCCCCGACCCGGCAGGGAAGGTCAGCGTTGTCATGGGAAGTGGCCTTGTAGTCAGCATGTGAAATTCTGCTCCTCCAGAGACTCTGCAAACCCCAGAGAGCCGGGAACGCACGTCATCCAGGGGCAGACTGACCATTTGGAAACTCAGGCACTGCCCGAGGGCCCAGGGTCAGTAGGGGGCCCCATGAGATGCCCCTGGTACCTTTTTCATAGGCTTTTTTGAGTTTGGGCAAGGACACAGGGGCCCCATGATCCCCTATTGCCCGGGGGCCCCATGAGTTGTCAGTCCGCCCCTGACGCCATACCATCATGTTTGAAGCCAATGAGATTGTATCTTCCACCAATCAGGAGCCTGCGCTGCGAAGGATGGAGAACACAAAGCTTTCATTTCCATTGTGAAAGGTGAGAGGCGGCAGCAGGGGCTGATCTGTGTCAGACGTTTGTGAACACAGCCAAGTAGAGAGATGGGAGGGGGGACCCATCGGAGTCCCCCCATTACATCAGAGCCTCCTTACATAGGGTTCCTATTACATCAGAGTCCCCCTTACATCAATGTCCCAATCAGAGTCCCTCTTACATCAGACCCCCCATCAAAGCCCCCTTACATTGGAGTTCCTATTACACTAGAGTCCCCTCCCTTACAGCAAAGCCTCTATCAGAGTCCCCTTACATCAGTCCCCATCAGTGTCCTCTATTTCAGAGTCTGCATCATAGTCCGCTTACATCAGAGTCCCCCTAGGATAAAGTCCACATCAGAACCCCTTTACATCAGAGTGCCCAACAGAGCCCCCTTACATCAGAGTCCACATCAGAACCCTCCTTACATCAGAGTCCCCAACAGAGTACTCTAAAACAGAGTCCATCGGAGCCTCCCTTACAGCAGAGTCCCCAGCAGAGTACTCTACATCAGAGTGCCTCCTTACATCAGTCCCTATCAGTGTCCTCTACTTCAGAGCCTGCATCATAGTCCGCTTACATCAGAGTCCCCCTAGGACAAAGTCCACATCAAAACCCCCTTATATCAGAGTGCCCAACAGGGCCTCCCTTACATCAGAGTCCCCAATAGAGTACTCTACATCAGAGTGCCTCCTTACATTAGTCCCCATCAGTGTCCTCTACTTCAGAGCCTGCATCATAGTCCGCTTACATCAGAGTCCCCATCAGAATTCCCCCTTAGGACAAAGTCCACATCAGAACCCCCTTACATCAGAACCCCCTTACATCAGAGTGCCTCCTTACATCAGTCCCCATCAGTGTCCTCTACTTAAGAGCCTGCATCATAGTCCACTTATATCAGAGTCTCCATCAGAATTCCCCCCTTACATCAGAGTCCCCCTAGGACAAAGTCCACATCAGATCCCCCTTACATCAGAGTCCACATCGGAACCCCCCTTACATCAGAGTCCCCAACAGAGTACTCTACATCAGAGTCCCTCGGAGCCCCCCCTTACATCAGTGTCCCCATCAGATTCCCCCTACATCAGAGTCCCCATCGGTGCTCCCACTTACATCAGGACTGGGTAAAATCTTGCAGCAGACCAGATTTGACCCCCAGGTCTTAGTCTGGACAAGGATTCACCTGCAGTGAATGTTTGGTGGGTGTCAGATTTACCGCTCCATAAATACACCCCATAGTGTATAGACCACCCATGGTGAACCGCAGGGGCGGACTGACAACTCATGGGGCCCCCGGGCAATAGGGGATCATGGGGCCCCTGTGTCCTTGCCCAAACTCAAAAAAGCCTATGAAAAGTACCAGGGGCATCTCATGGGGCCCCCTACTGACCCTGGGCCCTCGGGCAGTGCCCGAGTTTCCAAATGGTCAGTCCGCCCCTGCATATATATATATGTGTGCGTGTGTGATTTGCATGTGTGGGCGGGAGGCACACACGCCCTGATATTGGCTGGTCAGGATGTCAATCACTGGGTCCTGGCCAGCGATTCCCATCCGGGACTGAGAGGGGAGACATTTCTATGTAAGCAACACAGGTCTCTCCCCTGTCAGCAAGGACATGCTGCTTTGTATCTCTCTGCACAGCATGTCTCCCTAATAAAACACTCTCAGCACACAGTTAACCCTTTGATTCCCCAGATGTTAACCACTTCCTGCCCAGTGCCATTAGTACACTGTCAGTGCTTTTTATTAGCACTAATCACTGTATTGGTGTCACTGGGGATGTCAGTGGCAGTTAGTCAGTCCCTCCCCCCAGTGTCAGAATGCCCCTCGCAGTCCCACTATAAGTCGCTGATCGCCGCCAATACTAATATAAAGAAAAAAAATTAAATCCCGGAATCTATACCGCCATTTGTAAATGTTATAACTTTCACCTAAAACAATTCATTAACACGGATTGGGATTTTTTTTTTTTAGCAAAGACACGGAGCAGAATCCATTTTGGCTGAAATTTATGACAAAATTTGATTTTATAAATTTTTTAACTGTTTTATAGCCAACAGTCAAAAATATAGTTTTTTTCTCAAAATTGTCAGTCTTTTTTTGTTTATAGAAAAAATAAAAAACTCACAAATGATCAAATAGCACCGAAAGAAAGCTCTATTCGTTGGAAAAAAAGGATGTAAATTTCATTTGGGTGCAGCGACGCATGACCGCGCAATTGTCAGTTAAAGTAACGCAGCGCCGGATCGCAAAAATGTCCTGGTCAGGAAGGGGAGGGATCCTCTGGAAGGTGAGGGGTTAAAAAACATGGGTGGGGCAGGGGCGGACTGACAACTCATGGGGCCCCCCCGGGCAATAGGGGATCATGGGGCCCCTGTGTCCTTGCCCAAACTCAAAAAAACCTATGAAAAAGGTACCAGGGGCATCTCATGGGGCCCCCTACTGACCCCGTGCCCTCGGGCAGTGCCCGAGTTTCCAAATGGTCAGTCCGCCCCTGGGGTGGGGTCAGAAGGATGCAGCCAATCAAAAAAAAAAATTCCATAATGCAAATAAAGGGGGTCATTCAAATATTACACATACCATAAAAAAGGGCAAAAAAAAAAAGATTGATTTTCAATGGAGTTGGCGGGGAGAAGGCGTTCGGACACGTTGCGCGGTGAATGCGGAGAGCGGCGCGACGTACGGAGGATGCTGGAAAGTAGATCAAGCAATATGCTGATCCATATGGTGCAGGCGTAGGCAGGGGCCCGATGGAGCCCTTGTTATCGGTGATGAATAATACATCTGGATGGGATTTTTACCTTTTTTTTTCTTTTTTTGATCTTTTCGCTTTTTTTTTTTCTGACAAAGACTTTTCTTTGGAAGTTGTGAAGTGCCCGCTGGGAATATCGGGAGCCGCATCTCCGAGCGCAGGAGCAGAGCAGGGATAATTGCCGCGGATAGCGGGAGAGGCGCCTAATATATTATTTTCTAATGAAGAGCAAAATCGCACAGGCGTCTCCGCGGCAGGAGGAATTAGCAATGGAAATAGGTTACCTGCCACTTAAAGGGGAAGTGCACTCTGGGTAATGATGGTTTACATGCCCATCCATGGGGCAGGAGGCGTCATTGGATGTTGTTCCTGTGTATAGTCTGGGGTTTCATATGCCTATGGGGGGGCAGCCATGTTTGCTCATTACATATGTGGGTTCTGCTTCCTACTCTGTGGTGCTGCACAATGGCTGCGCTTTACTGCTCCTTCTCATAATGCGAGTCCATGAGTCGGATGATTGATTAAAAACCATACACCCCCTATGTGGATGACATCTGATCTCTACACGTGCCAATGTAGACTTCATTCTGACCTCCAGCCTCCCCTTCAGTCTTGCACAGGTGTACTGGCTCCTCCCCTTCAGTCTTGCACAGGTGTATCAGCTCCTCCCCTTCAGTCTTGCACAGGTGTAACGGCTCCTCCCCTTCAGTCTTGCACAGGTGTACCTGCTCCTCCCCTTCAGTCATGCATAGGAGTACCGGCTCCTCCCCTTCAGTCTTGCACAGGTGTACCGGCTCCTCCCCTTCAGTCATGCACAGGAGTACCGGCTCCTCCCCTTCAGTCTTGCACAGGTGTACCGGCTCCTCCCCTTCAGTCTTGCACAGGTGTAACGGCTCCTCCCCTTCAGTCTTGCACAGGTGTACCTGCTCCTCCCCTTCAGTCATGCACAGGTGTAACGGCTCCTCCCCTTCAGTCTTGCACAGGTGTACCTGCTCCTCCCCTTCAGTCATGCACAGGTGTACCGGCTCCTCCCCTTCAGTCTTGCACAGGTGTACCGGCTCCTCCCCTTCAGTCATGCACAGGTGTACCGGCTCCTCCCCTTCAGTCTTGCACAGGTGTACCGGCTCCTCCCCTTCAGTCATGCACAGGTGTACCGGCTCCTCCCCTTCAGTCTTGCACAGGTGTACCGGCTCCTCCCCTTCAGTCTTGCACAGGTGTACCGGCTCCTCCCCTTCAGTCTTGCACAGGTGTACCGGCTCCTCCCATTCAGTCTTGCACAGGTGTACCGGCTCCTCCCCTTCAGTCTTGCACAGATGTACTGACTCCTCCCCTTCCGTCTTGCACAGGTGTCCCGGCTCCTCCCCTCTAGTCTTGCACAGGTGTACTGGCTCCTCCCATTCAGTCTTGCACAGGTGTACTGGCTCCTCCCCTTCAGTCTTGCACAGGTGTACTGGCTCCTCCCCTTCAGTCTTGCACAGGTGTACCAGCTCCTCCCCTTCAGTCTGGCACAGGTGTAACCCTGCAAATACAGCCTAGAAACACCCACCCCTCAAGGAATTTTGGTATTTGCATAACTCCTTCCAAGGCTCCCATCGGGACTGAGGGCTCATGAGAGGAGTACTGAGGCAGGGTGCTGTGATGTTTTCAGGAAGCTATGTCCAGCGCCCTCCCACCAGCCATGATCTGCCTGCATTGTATAGAGAAGTACAGAGACCCAGTGATGTCAATACTGAGTCTAAAGAAGGGTATGAAATACAAAAAACCCCAGAAAAGTTTTATTTAAAAAAAAAAAAGTCATGTGCATGTTGATGGGTGGGGGAGGAGGAGGAGGAACCAGGAAAGGTAAAATAGAGGCAGTTTAAAACTTCAGTGTTAGGCAGGGAAGATGCGGGAGTCAGGGAAGCTACGGGGGTCAGGGAAGCTGCGGGGGTCAGGGAAGATGCGGGGGTCAGGGAAGATGCGGGAGTCAGGGAAGCTACGGGGGTCAGGGAAGCTGCGGGGGTCAGGGAAGATGCGGGGGTCAGGGAAGATGCGGGGGTCAGGGAAGATGCGGGACTCAGGGAAGATGCGGGAGTTAGGGAAGATATCGAAGTCAGGGAAGCTGCGGGAGTCAGGGAAGCTGCGGGAGTCAGGGAAGCTGCGGGAGTCAGGGAAGATGCGGGAGTCAGGGAAGATGCGGGAGACAGGGAAGATGCGGGAGTCAGGGAAGATGTCGAAGTCAGGGAAGCTGTGGGAGTCAGGGAAGATGTTGGAGTCAGGGAAGCTGCGGGAGTCAGGGAAGATGTTGGAGTCAGGGAAGCTGCGGGAGTCAGGGAAGATGCGGGAGTCAGGGAAGATGCGGGAGTCAGGGAAGATGCGGGAGTCAGGGAAGATGTCGGAGTCAGGGAAGATGCGGGAGTCAGGGAAGCTGCGGGAGTCAGGGAAGATGTTGGAGTCAGGGAAGCTGCGGGAGTCAGGGAAGCTGCGGGAGTCAGGGAAGATGTTGGAGTCAGGGAAGATGAGGGAGTCAGGGAAGATGAGGGAGTCAGGGAAGATGAGGGAGTCAGGGAAGATGAGGGAGTCAGGGAAGATGTTGGAGTCAGGGAAGATGCGGGAGTCAGGGAAGATGCGGGAGTCAGGGAAGATGTCGGAGTCAGGGAAGATGCGGGAGTCAGGGAAGATGTCGGAGTCAGGGAAGATGCGGGAGTCAGGGAAGATGTCGGAGTCATGGGCAGAGCTCCCTCTAATGGTCAGTCTGCAAATCTCTACATTTAACACAGGAAGAATAATATGGAAGAATGTAAATCCACATGTAAGTATATACATACAATACAATAAAGATCCAATTATAAGTCAGACACGTGATCACGGCACACACATGTATTCTGCTTTTCCTTTACATTGAATCGAAAGTCTAACTTTTTTCTTACATGGAGTGTGGACAGGCTGGAGCCAGGCCATCGATCGTCCGTGTCCCCACTGGGGAAATTCAACCTCTTTGTCCGGGTGACCCCTTGTGACCAGGAAAGAGACTGATGGGAAATCCAGAATTTGACAGTTGTCACTAAACCAGGAATATCCTTCGTCCAATAGAAACACCTGTTCTGGTGACAGCTGACTAAGGTGGGGTGGGAGGTGGGGCATTGGATCTCCTCACTTTCTGTTGTGTCTTCAGGACAGGAAGTGAAGGAAAATCTCCCCATTGGGAAATAATTCCTAATCCAAAACTATTAAATAGGAAGCGTTGGATTTTTAAAGCAGAACTCCAGCCAGAAATAACAGGATCAAATGAATAACTCTGAAAGCCGGCATCATTAAACCCACTTCCTCTGATCCCAGGTCATCCATGACCCGCCCCCAGCTTGTGAACTGGACAGTGAAAGGAGAAGCAGAGCAGTGATGAGCAGTAGCGGGACAGGTCCATCCAGCGCCCAGGGCAAGGATGCAAAACTGCAGACTGTAGTGGGAGGGACCTGCTAGGCCACTCCCACAGCTCAGCTCTCCTTGTACAAGGTGACAGGTCTTGCCTATGCAACCCTCCTGTCGTTTTCTGTAGTGGGTGGAGCCTGTTAGGCCGCTCCCACAGCTAAGCTCTCCTCGTACAGGGTGACAGGTCTTGCCTACGCCCCCTCCTGTAGATTTCTGTAGTGGGTGGAGCCTTTTAGGCCACTCCCACAGCTAAGCTCTCCTCGTACAGGGTGACAGGTCTTGCCTACACCCCCTCCTGTAGATTTCTGTAGTGGGTGGAGCCTGCAAGGCCGCTCCCACAGCTAAGCTCTCCTCGTACAGGGTGACAGGTCTTGCCTACACCCCCTCCTGTAGATTTCTGTAGTGGGTGGAGCCTGTTAGGCCACTCCCACATCTCAGCTCTCCTTGTGCAGGGTGACTGGTCTTGGCTACGCCCCCTCCTGTAGTTTTCTGAAGTGGGTGGAGCCTGCTGAGCCCTCCCACAGCTCAGCTCTCCTCGTACAGGGTGACAGGTCTTGCCTAAGTCCCCTCCTGCAGTTTCCTGTAGTGATGATGTCACTTCTACTTTTACAGGATAATATCTGGCTTTCCAAAGGCATTTGGTTCACACGAGGCGGATTTATGCCCTTAGCAGCTAAGAGGGAATCTAGTGATGTCAAAGTGTTTGGGTCTGGAGTTCCCCTTTAAATCTGGATGAATGGGCCCCACGTGGTGTTCAGCATCTTGTATCAGCGGGGCCCCACAGTTCACTGATAGACTGTCTCAGGTGTGTCCCCAGCATAAATCCTGTCATCCCTACAGTTAGTCCTGATTTCCTGGGGCCCCTCGGCTCTCTTCACACTCGGAGAATGTGATATCTCAGCCCCCCAGGTGGGCCGCTCATCGTGAATGGCGAGCCAGCCGCATCACGCATTGCTGGGCGCGCTCAGAGCGCACGCCAGAGGTGGGAAGCTGAGAACGGCGGCTATCAGGCTGCGGATGAGTCAGTCAACACCCCCCCCCTCCCCCCTTGCTCTGGACCGGGGCCTCGCCTTGATGCAGAGTCCCTCTGCAACCAATTATTTGTCTGAGCCGGGAGATGGGATCTCTTCATCTTCTTCATCGTTACATTGAACGATTCTACAGTTCATTCATCGCTCACAACGCAGCCTCCATTATTTCTCCCATCTCCCTCCAAGTGGAGGATGGTCAGGGTGGGGAGAGAAGAGTCCGGGGGACGGTCAGGGTGGAGAGGGAAGGGTCCGGGGGACGGTCAAGGTGGGGAGGGAAGGGTCCGGAGGGCGGTCAGGGTGGGGAGGGAAGGGTCCGGAGGGCGGTCCGGGTGGGGAGGGAAGGGTCCGGAGGGCGGTCCGGGTGGGGAGGGAAGGGTCCGGAGGGCGGTCCGGGTGGGGAGGGAAGGGTCCGGAGGGCGGTCCGGGTGGGGAGGGAAGGGTCCGGAGGGCGGTCCGGGTGGGGAGGGAAGGGTCCGGAGGGCGGTCCGGGTGGGGAGGGAAGGGTCCGGAGGATGGGCCAGGTGGGGAGAGAAGGGTCCGGATGGGGAGAGAAGGGTCCGGAGGACGGTCCGGGTGGGAAGGGAAGGCTCCGGAGGACGGTCCGGGTGGGGAGGGAAGGGTCCGGAGGGGGAGAAAAGGGTCCGGAGGACGGTCAGGGTGGGGAGAGAAGGGTCCGGAGGATGGTCAGGGTGGGGAGAGAAGGGTCCGGAGGACGGTCCAGGTGGGGAGGGAAGGGTCCGGAGGGGGAGGGGGCCGGAGGACGGTCCGGATGGGGAGGGAAGGGTCCGGAGGACGGTCCAGGTGGAGAGAGAAGGGTCCAGATGAGGAGAGAAGGGTCTGGATGGGGAGAGAAGGGTCCGGAGGACGGTCCGGGTGGGGAGGGAAGGGTCCGGAGGACGGTCCGGGTGGGGAGGGAAGGGTCCGGAGGACGGTCCGGGTGGGGAGGGAAGGGTCCGGAGGACGGTCCGGGTGGGGAGGGAAGGGTCCGGAGGGGGAGAGAAGGGTCCGGAGGACGGTCCGGGTGGGGAGGGAAGGGTCCGGAGGACGGTCCGGGTGGGGAGGGAAGGGTCCGGAGGACGGTCCGGGTGGGGAGAGAAGGGTCCGGAGGACGGTCAGGGTGGGGAGAGAAGGGTCCGGAGGACGGTCCGGGTGGGGTGAGAAGAGTCCGGAGGACGGTCAGGGTGGGGAGGGAAGAGTCCGGAGGACGGTCAGTGTGGGGTAAGAAGAGTCCGTAGGACGGTCAGGGTGGGGAGGGAAGAGTCCGGAGGACGGTCAGGGTGGGGTGGGAAGAGTCCGGAGGATGGTCAGGGTGGGGTGGGAAGAGTCCGGAGGGCGGTCCAGGTGGGGAGATAAGACTCCAGAGGACGGTCAGGGTGGGGAGAGATGAGTACGGAGGATGGTCAGGGTGGGGAAAGAAGAGTCTGGAGGACGGTCAGATTAAAAAAAAAAAAAAAAATATGAAAAATAAAAGAAAAAGAAATAATTTATAAATATATAATAAATATAAATAAGTTACAAATGAAATCAATGAAATACATAAATACAAACTTTAGCCTTACATGAAACAATGTAATTGATGGAAGGTCTTCTAAAAGATATTTTGCCCCACCCCCCCCATGAGGAATACATTATATCACTTTTCACCATTCTGCTTTTATCTTTTGCCCTTTTAGTTCAGGTTCTGGCAGATCTCTAAAGCTCCCGATTGCAGCTGGGAACCTGACCTCCTTTTATTGAATATACAATAGACAGGTTTTCCAGCAATGGAACCGAGAAAGGTGGGGGTGGGGGGCGATATTAAAAGTGGAACATTCCTTAAAGCAGTCAGGGGCCCGTATTAGATGCAAGGTATAAATTCGAGGCAAAAAGTTGTAAAAGAAAAATAAAAAGTATAGAAAAGACTGGCAGCACGATTTCTTTCATGATAGTTTTCCAGGTGTCGGCGGAGGAGAAATCCATCCGAAACGTTTCTGGCGGCCCTTCTCGCCCTCCGCCGCGCGCTGACCCCGCAGGAACGGTTTGTCACACTGCCAGGTTTTGGATAATTGAAAAGGAAAAGCTGAAGTGTGCTGCCAGGGAGCCGATTCTTCATACAGTGTGTGTGTGGGCCGCGGCGGTGGAGGTGGCGGCACAGTCAGGCTGGCTCTACAGGGAAATAGATGGAGCTGGGGGATGGCGGCAAAGGTGGAGGTGACTGCAATCCCTACAAGTGTCTAATTAGCGGGAGTCGGGCGGGGCTCTCCTGTGATAGCACATCACTCACCCTCATTTTTCCTGAAATGAGAACTGTCTGACTTACACAAAGTAGCAATTTTACCTTTTGTATGCGCTACCAATATAAATCACGGGTTCAAGTATATATATACAGTTGTGTTCAAAATACTAGCAGTCAGACATCACTGACCGGATCAATCACTGTTTTTGGTGGAAATGATATTTCTACATGGCAGATAATTTCCTAGCAGGTGTAGTAGAGTCATAGAAATCCAACAGACCCGACAGTCATGACATGCATGCTGCTGATTCTGTGTCATTGAATCACTCATTGAAAGGGGCGTGTTCAAAATAATAGCCGTGTGGAGTTCTATTAGTGAGGTCATTCATTCTTTGATAAACAGGTGGCAATTATTGCCCTTATTTAAGGAAGGAAGGCAGCAAATGTTGGACATGCTGGTTACAGTGCATTTCTCTCTGAAATTCTGAGGAAAATGGGTCGTTCCAGACATTGTTCAGAAGAACAGCGTACCTTGATTACAAAGTTGATTGGAGAGGGGAAAACATATAAAGAAGTGCAGAAAATGATCGGCTGCTCAGCTAAAATGATGGTAAATGCTTTAAAATGGCAACCAAAACCTGAAAGACGCGGAAGAAAGCGAAAAACTACCATTGGAATGGATAGAAGAATAGCCAAAATGGGGCGGACTCAGCCAACAATCAGCTCCAGGAAGATGAAAGAAGGTGTGACGTTCCCTGTGAGGACTGTTACAATTAGAAGACGCCGATGTGAAGCCAAGCTATCTGCAAGAAGTCCCCGCAAAGTCCCACTGTTGGGAAAAAGACGTGTGCTGAAGAGGTTACAATCTGCCAAAGAGCACATTGACTGGCCTAAAGAGAAATGACGCAACATTTTGGGACTGATGGAAGTAAGATTGTTCTTTTTGGGTCTAGTGGGCGGAGACAGTTTGTCAGACGACCCCCAAACACTGAATTCAAGCCACAGTACACTGTGAAGACCGTGAAGCATGGTGGTGCAAGCATCATGATATGGGGATGTTTCTCATACTACGGTGTTGGGCCTATTTATCGCATACCAGGGATCATGGATCCGTTTGAATCCATCAAAATACCTGAAGAGGTCATGCTGCCTTATGCTGAAGAGGAAATGCCCTTGAAATGGGTGTTCCAACAAGACAACGACCCCAAACACACCAGTAAACATGCAACATCTTGGTTCCAGACCAACAAGATGGACGTTATGGAGTGGCCAGCCCAATCCCCGGATCTTCATCCAATAGAAAACTTGTGGGGTGACATGAAAAATGCCGTTTCTGAGGCAAAACCAAGAAATAGAGAAGAACTGTGGAATGTGGTCCAATCATCCTGGGCTGGAATACCTGATCACAGGGGCCAGAAGTTGGGGGACTCCATGCAACACAGATGTACAGCAGTTCTCAGAAACAGTGCGACTACAACCAAATATTCATGAAGTCATTCAAAGGAAAGCAAAATCTTCAAACATTTCTCAGTTTATATAGTGAATGTTGGAGTTTGTAAAGAAGAATACAAACGTGGCCATTTTTTTGAACCGTCTAATATTCACTTTTCTTCTATTTTTTTTTTAGAGGAACAACACAAATTTGATGTATTTTTCTTCATGTTGTGATTTGGAATAGAATGTGTCGTGTTCCCAATGCATTTGTGTGGATGGAAATAAAAGCTATTAGAAGGATTTTCAGCTTTATTCACTTTTTTCAACACACTGCTATTATTTTGAACACAACTGTATATATATATATATATATATATATATATATATATATATATATATATATATATATATATATATATATATATATATATATATATACAGTGGGGATGGAAAGTTTGGGCACCCCAGCTAAAAATTTGTATTAATGTGCATAAAGAAGCCAAGGAAAGATGGAAAAATCTCCAAAAGGCATCAAATTACAGATTAGACATTCTTATAATATGTCAGCAAAAGTTAGATTTTATTTCCATCATTTACACTTTCAAAATAACAGAAAACAATAAAATGGCGTCTGCAAAAGTTTGGGCACCCTGCAGAGTTAATATCTTGTACTGCCCCCTTTGGCAAGTATAACAGCTTGTAAACGCTTTTTGTAGCCAGCCAAGAGTCTTTCAATTCTTGTTTAAGGTATCTTTGCCCATTCTTCCTTACAGAGCCTTAAGACCATATTTGTACAAGTATCTCTTTACAGTGGAATAGTGTACCACAACTGCAGTGTCTGCCAGATCTTTCTGGAGGGATCGTGCAGTCAAACGTGGGTTTTGAATTGTTTTTCTCACAATTCTGCGAGCTGTTCTGTCTGATATTTTTCTTGGTCTTCCAGATCTTGCTTTAACTTCCACTGTTCCTGATGACTGCCATTTCTTAATGACATTCCGAACAGAGAATATTGACATCTGAAAACGCTTTGCTATCTTCTTATAGCCTTCTCCAGCTTTGTGAGCGTCAACTATTTTCAGTTTCAGTTTTCTAGACAACTGCTTAGAAGAACCCATGGTGCTGATTGTTGGGGCAAGGTCAGATGAGTCTGGGCATTTAAAATCTTTGAGATTGACATCACCTGGTCTTCCCAGACGATGATTGAGAACAATCCATGACACTGGCAGGTCTCAGCTTGGCAAAGGGGGCAGTGCATGCTATAAATTCTGCAGGGGGCCCAAACTTTTGCAGATTTTTGTTTTCTGTTATTTTGAAAGTGTAAATGATGGAAATAAAATCTAACTTTTGTTGACATATTATAAGAATGTCTAATCTGTAATTTGATGCCTTTTGGAGATTTTTCCATCTTTCCTTGGCTTCTTTATGCACATTAATACAAATTTTTAGCTGGGGTGCCCAAACTTTTGATCCCCACTGTATATATATATAAACCGTAACTGAAGAACATGGAGTTTGCTCTGCGAATTGAAAACAATCGTCTTTTTTTCGTGGCATTTTGCGTTTTGCAGAAACGCACAACAGTCCATTTAGCATGCTTTCCTATGGGGCAGGGTCACATCTGTGCGTTTTCACCCGGTGCATTTTTTGGAAAGGGTCGGGGACTTTTTTGAACACAAAAAGTAGCATTTTTGGTCTATAGATGCTGCAGAAAAGCATGTGGTGCTGCGTTTTAAATCTGCCTAGCAACAAGAAAATACAATTTAAAAAAAAAAAAAAAAAAAAAACACGAAACGCATAAAAAATGCATCAAAAAAGCAGGTGCGAAAACACAATGCAGAAACGGGTCAAACGCGAACTGCAGAGGTGTGAACCTAGTCCTATGCAGGCCATACATGGGTCGAATTCGAACGATTTTTCATCCGAAAATCGAAAACGTTGTTCGCTCGGTAATCCGAGCTGCAGAAAAGCATGTAGTGCTGCATTTTTGTTGCGTTTTAAATCTGCCTAGCAACAAGAAAATACAATTTTATAAAAAAGCGAAACGCATAAAAAATGCGTCAAAAAGCAGGTGCGAAAATGCAATGCAGAAACGGGTCAAACGCAAACTGCAGAGGGGTGAACCTAGTCTTATGCAGGCCATACACGGGTCGAATTCCGAACAATTGTTTGCTCGGTAATCCGAAAATCTTTATATTTGATTTTTCTTTAATCATTTACCTCTCCAAGATGGCCGCCACTCCAACCTTCGGCAACGGCGGCGTGAATTCAACAAGTATAGCTCCACCCAGATGTGTTTCGTGCGCATGCACGTCTTCAGGGGTACGCTCACATACATTACGGTTTCACATTTATTGAACATTTTTTATATTTGATTTTTATATGCTGCACTTGACTATTCCGCTGATCAATTTTTTTTTTTTTGCACACAGGCACAGGGAGAACATGCAAACTCCAGGCGGGTGGTGTCATGGCAGGGATTCAAACCAACAACCCGAGTACTGCCGGGCGGAAGTGCTAGCCACTTAGCCATTGTGCTGCCCATGTGACTACGTTTGGTGAAGCCAAAATCGCTTCAGGCTAGAATTTACAAGCTATGACCAGACAGCGGCCATTGGTATGAAGCGAACACATACAGATTAATGGTTGCAGCGCTGGGGTTGTGGCTTCATTTCTCAGAAGGAATTTAGGGCTCATGTACACTGCAGCTGATAAACTGACGTTTAGGAGCTTTTCTGCGTTTTTTTCAGCAGCCCCTGAACCCTCCCTAATGTTCTCCTATGTGTCCGTGTACACATCGTCCTTTACAGGCAGTTGAGTTTACAGTCGTTTTTTTGAACGCACCTAAATTGCGTTCAGGAGTAGATTTTATCAACGTTTCAAACGCCAAACGCTTGTAAACGCGGCTAACTGCGTTGATGCACGTTTGCATTTAGAAGCGGTTTCTAACAGTTCCATGTCCAGATGCTGTCCGGAGCCTTTTTTCATCATCAGAAATGCATGCAAAGCGTTTCCCATGTATTCATATGGACCCGGTACACCAGCGCAGTCAGTTCCAGGTTTCACGTGAAGGAAACAATGGTAGAACGCGCCGCATTATTCTCATGATGGGATCCATAGTGAATACAACCAGGAAAGACAGGTCATCTCAACACATACTGCTCTCTCTGCTTCTGCTCTCTCTATTCCTCTCAAAATGTCTGAAATAGTTCATTTTTTACTGTTTCTCAGTGCATTCTGGGCATTTGGGAAGGTCTCCTGACGTTATCTTAAAAAAACGCTTCTGAACGCAAATGCGCATAAACGCGGGATGCAAGCGCGGCTAAACTGACGTTTTTAACCAGTTGCCGACCACATGTAGCCGAATGACAGCTGCACTGCGGTCTGCCAGTTCTGGGAGGTCATCATATGACGTCCTCCCAGATCGTGCTCTCCTGCGCGCCCCCGGGGGCGATCTCCGTGACTGCTGTGTCCTACGGACACAGCTGATCACATGATGTGGTAAAAGGTCAATCACAGCGGCCTTTTACCACCTGATCAGCCGTGTCCAATGACACGCTGATCACCGGGAAAATGCAATTGCCGGTTCTCGGCTGCACTTTCCTCATGCTGTCAGAGCGCAAGGAAAGTACTGCCGAGAACCGGCAGTTATCAGAGGAGGGATCAGCACTGATGATCAGTGCCCAGCAATGCCGCCCACCAGTTCTGCCCACAAGTGCCCAGCAGTGACACCCATCTGTGCCCAGCAGTGCCACCAACCAGTGTCCAGCAGTGCCGCCAGTCAGTGCCAACTATCAGTACTCATCATCAGTGCCACCGATCCATGCCGCCTATCAGTGCCCATCAGTGCTGCCTATCAGAGCCCATCAGTGCCGCCTATCAAAGCCCATCAGTGCCGCCTATCAAAGCCCATCAGTGCCGCCTATCAGTGCCCATCTGTGCTGCCTATCAAAGCCCATCAGTGCCGCCTATCAGTGCCGCCTATCAGTGCCCATCTGTGCCGCCTATCAGTGCCCATCTGTGCCGCCTATCAGTGCCCAGCGCTGCCAATCAGAGCCCATCAGTGCCACCTATCAATGTCCATCAGTGCTGCCTATCAGAGCCCATCAGTGCCGCCTATCAGTGCCCATCAGTGCTGCCAGAGCCTATCAGTGCCCATCAGTCCTGCCTATCAGAGCCCATCAGTGCCGCCCATCAGTGCCGCCTAATCAACGCACATCAGTGAAGGAGAAAAATTACCTGTTTGCTAAATTTTATAATAGAAACAAAGAAACTTTTTTTTTTCCAAATTTTTGCTCTTTTTTTGTTTATAATGCAAAAAAATAAAACACCCGGCGGGGAGTACATACCACCCAAAAGAAAGCTCTGTTTGTGAGAAAAAAATGATAAAAATTTCATGAGTACAATGTTGCATGACCACGCAATTGTCATTCAAAGTGCGACAACGCTGAAAGCTGAACATTGGCCTGGGCAGGAAGGGGGTGGAAGTGCCCGGTAGGCGAGGGGTTAACCTCCGTTTTCCAGCGTCAGTTTCCATCATTCAGAAGAGTTTTCCATACGCCCCGTGTACATGGAGCCCTTCGATGCACGGGGTTGGTCGGTTGTCCCTGTGATTGGGCAAGTTTCCTCCAACTGAACAGGAACGTGAGGATCCGTCCCCGGAACGTGAGTCTGTGCTGGAGACGTTAGAGCAGGGGTGCGCAACCTCACCACCATAGCTGCTGGGGAACTACAAGTTTCATGAGGCGTTGTAAGACTCTGACAGCCACAGGCATGACTCCCAGATGCATGATGAGACCACCGAGGCTGCCTACCCCTGCATTAGAGTGTAAGCTCCTCAGACAGGACCAGAGGCAGACTGACAACTCATGGGGCCCCCAGGCAATAGGGGATCATGGGGCCCGTGTCCTCGCTCACACTCAAACCACATCCAAAAAAGCCTATGAAAGGTACCAGGGGCATCTCATGGGGCCCCCTACTAACCCTGGGCCCTTGGGCAGTGCCTGAGTCCCAAATAGTCAGTCCGCCCCTGTACAGGACTGATTGTGAACGGTTCTCTGTAAAGAGCTGAAAATACATTTGCACATCCCTGGGGGGAGGGGGGGCATACATGACTAAGCTCATCGCCTAACCTACTTTAAAAAAAGGCAACTGCCAGAAAATCATCGGTTTCTACGGGAAATGTTTCCCTGAGCCCCATTGTTCTACCTCAAAGCTTTGTGCTCCATCTATGAAGAGACAACAAGACACCGTCTGGATGACACGTAGTGCTGGGCGCAGTTATCAGGAATTTTGCTCAGCCGCCTTGTTACTGGATAATGAGCGCCGGGGCCAATCGCGCGGCTGTCGGCGTATTCACCTCTCCGGGAGGACGCGGGGACATTAAAGGAGCCTTTGAAGAAGTCTCGAAGGACCTGTCCGCTTCCATCTATTCCCTGACTGGTGCTCCGCAGAATGGATACGACGTTTGCTGTGATCAAGGGAATGTAACTCCAACGCCGTGAAGAGATAGGTTTCCCTGCAGGGACGGTTTGAAAGGAAACCTTTCGGGAAAACTGGGGCGAGCCTGGAAAATGGAAAGGAGTTTGTTTACCGATGCCGAGGCAGAAATTCTACAAACGCAAAGGTGATCTCTGGGCATGACCCTATTTTACCCCCAAACTTCTCCCTCCCCCTCCTGGTTATGTCCTACTGTGAATGTTTATACACTATATTGTCATACGTATTGGTTGGTCGGCCAGCCTTTCCACACACATGACCTTTAATGGCCCCCCAGTCTTAGTCCGTAGGGTTCAATATTGAGTTGGCCCCGCCCTTTCCACACACATGACCTTTAATGGCCCCCCAGTCTTAGTCCGTAGGGTTCAATATTGAGTTGGCCCCGCCCTTTCCACACACATGACCTTTAATGGCCCCCCAGTCTTAGTCCGTAGGGTTCCATATTGAGTTGGCCCTGCCCTTTCCACACACATGACCTTTAATGGCCCCCCAGTCTTAGTCCATAGGGTTCAGTATTGAGTTGGCCCCGCCCTTTCCACACACATGACCTTTAATGGCCCCCCAGTCTTAGTCCGTAGGGTTCAGTATTGAGTTGGCCCCGCCCTTTCCACACACATGACCTTTAATGGCCCCCCAGTCTTAGTCCGTAGGGTTCACTATTGAGTTGGCCCCGCCCTTTCCACACACATGACCTTTAATGGCCCCCCAGTCTTAGTCCGTAGGGTTCAGTATTGAGTTGGCCCCGCCCTTTGCAGCTATAACAGCTTCAACTCTTCTGGGAAGGCCGTCCACAAGGTTTAGGAGGGTGTCTATGGGAAGGTTGGACCATTCTTCCAGAAGCACATTTGTCAGGTCAGGCACTGATGTCGGGGGAGGAGGCCTGGCTCGCAGTCTCCGCTCTAATTCATCCCAAAGGTGTTCTATGGGGTTGAGGTCAGGACTCTGTGCAGGACAGTCAAGTTCCTCCACCCCAAACTGGCTCCTCCATGTCTTTATGGACCTTGCTTTGTGCACTGGTGGGCAGTCATGTTGGAACAGGAAGGGGCCATCCCCAAACTCCTCCCACAAAGTTGGGAGCATGAAATTGTCCAAAATGTCGCCTTAAGAGTTCCCTTCACTGGAACTAGGGGGCCAAGCCCAACCCCTGAAAACCAACCCCACACCATAATCCCCCCTCCACCAAACTTTACACTTGGCACAATGCAGTCAGGCAAGTCCCGTTCTCCTGGCAACTGCCAAACCCAGACACGTCCATTGAGGGGGGAGAGGGAGGAGAGAGGGAGAAGGGGAGGAGAGAGAGGGGAGGGGGAGGAGAGAGAGAGGGAAAAAAGCAGATGGCCATCTCTGGAGCCACAAAGGAGATGCGTTCTTCCAGCACTCATCTGCACTTCTCCGGAATGAAAGCAGCCAGCCATCCTAAGTGTCGCCCTTGTGTAGGGAGGGAGGGGAGAGGGAGGAGGGAGGGGAGAGGGAGGGGGGGAGGAGAGAAAGGGGAGGGAGGGAGGAGAGAAAGGGGAGGGAGGGAGGGAGGAGAGAAAGGGGAGGGAGGGAGGAGAGAAAGGGGGGGGAGGGAGAGAAGAGAGAAGGGGGGGAGGGAGGGGAGGGGGAGAGAGGGGAGGGGGGGAGAGGGGAGGGGGGGAGAGAGGGGAGGGGGGAGAGAGGGGAGAGAGAGGGGAGGGGAGAGAGGGGGGAGGAGAGAGGGGAGGGGGAGAGAGGGGGGAGGAGAGAGGGGAGGGGGAGAGAGGGGGGGGAGGAGAGAGGGGGAGGGGGGAGAGAGGGGGAGGGGGGGAGAGAGGGGGGGGAGGAGAGAGGGGGAGGGGGAGAGAGGGGGAGGGGGAGAGAGAGAGGGAAAAAAGCAGATGGCCATCTCCGGAGCCACAAAGGAGATGTGTTCTTCCAGCACTCACCTACATTTCTCCGGAATGAAAGCAGCCAGCCATCCTAAGTGTCGCCCTTGTGCAGGGAGGAGGGGGGAGAGAGGGAGGAAGGGGGAGAGGGGGAGGGAGGGAGAAAAGGGAGGAGGGGAGGGAGAGAAGGGAAGGAGAGGGAGAGAGAGGGGAGGGGGGGAGGAGAGAGAGGGGAGGGGGGGAGGAGAGAGAGTTGAGGGGGGGAGGAGAGAGAGGGGAGGGGGGGGAGAGAAGGGAAGGGGGGGAGAGAAGGGAAGGGGGGGAGAGAGAAGGGGGGGGGGAGGGAAAAAAGCAGATGGCCATCTCCGGAGCCACAGAGAGATGCGTTCTTCCAGCACTCACCTGCACCTCTCCGGAATGAAAGCAGCCAGCCATCCTAAGTGTCGCCCTTGTGCAGGGGGGGGGGGGGAGAGGGAGGAGGGGGGGAGAGGGAGGAGGGGGGGAGGGGGGGAGAGGGAGGAGGGGGGAGGGGGGGAGAGGGAGGAGGGGGGAGGGGGGGAGAGGGAGGAGGGGGGAGGGGGGGAGAGGGAGAGAGGGAGGAGGGGGGAGAGAGGGAGGAGGGGGGGAGGAGAGAAAGGGGAGGGGAGGGAGAGAAAGGGGAGGGAGGGAGAGAAAGGGGAGGGAGGGAGAGAAAGGGGAGGGAGGGAGAGAAAGGGGAGGGAGGGAGAGAAGGGAGGGAGAAGGGGGGGAGAAGGGGGGTAGAGAGGGGAGGGGGGGTAGAGAGGGGAGGGGGGGGAGAGGGGGGGGGAGAGAGGGGGGGGAGAGAGGGGAGGGAGAGAGGGGAGGGAGAGAGGGGGGGAAGAGAGGGGGGGGAGAGAGGGGGGGAAGAGAGGGGGGGAAGAGAGGGGGGGAAGAGAGGGGGGGAAGAGAGGGGGGAAGAGAGGGGAGGGGGGGAGAAGAGGGGGGAGGAGAGAGAGGGGAAGGGGAGGAGAGAGGGAGGGAAGGGGAGGAGAGAGAGGGGAAGGGGAGGAGAGGAGAGAGAGGGGAAGGGGGAGGAGAGAGAGGGGAAGGGGGAGGAGAGAGAGGGGAAGGGGGAGGAGAGAGAGGGGAAGGGGGAGGAGAGAGGGAGGGGGGGAGAGAAGGGAAGAGGGGGGGAGAGTGGAGAGGGAAAAAAGCAGATGGCTATCTCCGGAGCCACAAAGAGATGCGTTCTTCCAGCACTCACCTGCACTTCTCCGGAATGAAAGCAGCCAGCCATCCTAAGTGTCGCCCTTGTGCAGAAACAAGGGTGGGCCTTTACCTACACCCTCCAGAAGCCCGCAGCCTTTCAGATCCTATGGCGGCACCGGATCATGGAGCCTGTAAATGCAGGAACTGTTTATAAATGGCAACCTGCTCCTGCACTGCTCCCGTCCAGTTGTTTATATACATGGACCGGATGGGAAGTGGTTAGGCAGCATTTCCCCCCTCGTGTTCATAAGCAGAGAAAACATGACAAGCAGACGACACACATAGGGGGGGGGGTTCAGTGAAACTTTACTGTAGATGTCAGACAAATCATAGCAATGTTAGCTGCATCAGTGCAGTCATGTTATCCTCAAACAAGCATTGGACCTCAAACAATAGAGGCGATCTCAAAGACGCAGTCAGAGGGGCCTGAGATGGAAAAGTGCAAAACCGATATCCTATAGAGAAGACCAGGAGCGTACAACCTTTCATGTCAAATGTTTATGAATGGAGGGGGGGAATTTAGCATTGAAAAAGAGCAAACCGCAATTCTGCTTTTTTTCTTCTCTTTTCAAAGGCCCCGTGTCCTCACTGCTAAACCAGCAGATTACAACAAAATAATACACATAAAAGAAAAAAAAAAAAGATAAAAACAAAAATGAACGCAACTCTGCTTGTGACCCGAAACCCCACAAATGTTGTAGAGCTGAACAGGACTTTCACCCCCCCCCCCAATACAAAATTGCAAGAATACAAAAATATCTTAAAAAAAAAAGAAAAAAAAATCTGAAGAAGCAGCCGTCTTGTCAGATGATGATGATGGGAGTCTAAGATATAAAAGTTTTTTTTTCCCAGTAATCTCTGATCACACAATGGCGTACTGGGAGTACAAGAGTTCACGGATTTTATAAAAGTCCTCGCAGATGCTCCCCTCTAAGCCGATGCGCCCCGTCTCCGTCTGGAAAAGAACAAAAGTGGATAAAGGGAAACAATTTAAAAGGTAATATATTTTTTTTCTTGTGCGGACATATACACTCCCCGGCCACAAATTGCTAATCAGCCAATCACGTGGCAGCAAATCAAAGCATTTATTTATTTATTTTTTATTTCAGGTACTTATATAGCGCCATCAATTTACGTAGCGCTTTACATATATATTGTACATTCACATCAGTCCCCGCCCCCGAGGAGCGTACAATCTAAGGTCCCTAACTCACATTCATACATACACATACTAGGGCCAATTTAGACAGGAGCCAATTCACCTACCAGCATGTCTTTGGAGTGTGGGAGGAAACCTGAGCACCAAGAGGAAACATACGCAGGCACAGGGAGAACATGCAAACTCCAGGCAGTTGGTGCCGTGGTTGGGATTTGATCCAATGACCCGAGTACTGCCAGACGGAAGTGCTGCCCATTTAGGCTAGGTGTGCATCTGTGCAGGTGGTGCTGCTGTGGATCCTCACAAAAATCCGTGCAGCTGCACCCACCCACACAGAAAAATGCGGACCCGCGGGTGGGTGCCATTCATTCTAATGGCACGCCACCCGCACTGGAAATCGCAACCGCACTGGGAACCGAGGTTCCTGTGCGGGCTGCGTTTGCAGGGACTTCTTCCCTGTGTCCCCCGGGGCACGAGATTCCATTCCCGCGCAAAACACGGACCGCAGGAACACAGATATGTGAACCGGGGTCAGGCATGTAGACGTGGTGAAGACGACTTGCTTAAGTTAAACTAAGCATCAGAATGGGGAACCTAGGGGGTTAATCTTCTGCACTGTGTAAAAAAGGCTGTTTGATCCTGTCTTCTCTGATCTTCCCCTTCTTCTACTGTCCCCAGTCTATTTGCTAATAGTACAGAGCCTTGGGGGAAAGCTGCACATACTCAGTTTGGTGTGTATTACTAGAGTTTTGTTTTTTTTTTCTTGAGAGTGCATGTAATCAGCACAGGGCCAATCAACGCTGTCCAGAGGGTCAGGGGTCATGCAGCCTCATAGGACAATCAGGGGACAATGAAAACTCCTCCTGCAAGCTTTAACCAGTGCTCTGCTGGACACCGATAGAAGTCACACGACTGCTATATACTGCTGATGAGAAAAGGTGCTTAGCAGTTTATATTTACTAAAATAATTGCAATTCCATGTTGCGTGTACTGTGGGACACCAGATATAGTGAATGCGGGGTCCGGGGAGAGCGGATATAGTGAATGCGGGGTCCGGGGAGAGCGGTTATAGTGAATGCGGGGTCCGGGGAGAGCGGATATAGTGAATGCGGGGTCCGGGGAGAGCGGATATAGTGAATGCGGGGTCCGGGGAGAGCGGATATAGTGAATGCGGGGTCCGGGGAGAGCGGATATAGTGAATGCGGGGTCCGGGGAGAGCGGATATAGTGAATGCGGGGTCCGGGGAGAGCGGATATAGTGAATGCGGGGTCCGGGGAGAGCGGATATAGTGAATGCGGGGTCCGGGGAGAGCGGATATAGTGAATGCGGGGTCCGGGGAGAGCGGATATAGTGAATGCGGGGTCCGGGGAGAGTTGATACAGTGAATGCGGGGTCCGGGGAGAACGGATATAGTGAATGCGGGGTCCGGGGAGAGCGGATATAGTGAATGCGGGGTCCGGGGAGAGCAGATATAGTGAATGCGGGGTCCGGGGAGAGCGGATATAGTGAATGCGGGGTCCGGGGAGAGCGGATATAGTGAATGCGGGGTCCGGGGAGAGCGGATATAGTGAATGCGGGGTCCGGGGAGAGCAGATATAGTGAATGCGGGGTCCGGGAGAGCGGATATAGTGAATGCGCGGTCCGGGGAGAGGGGATATAG